>NC_041408.2:6005000-6195000 GCF_900747795.2 Erpetoichthys calabaricus | reverse complement strand
GAGGTAAATGCAAACTGTTTTCATTCTGAAGGGCACAAACCACGTTAGATTTCATGCTAAAGAGTAAACTCAGCACACAGCTTGGTCATATTACAACCGGTTCATTTTCCTCAGTTTAAAAAGGTTTACTTTTCTTCTTAATAAAATTTTTAAAGCAGTACTTCGCCGCTGCGAAGTGCGGGTATTTTGATATATATCAAAATATATTGCGTCATCACGCCTCCCACGTAAGCACGTGAACTGACCCGCTGCCGTTTGCAATGCTATATTCGCGAGATACAAGTTTAATGAGAAGACAGGAGGTATAAACGACACTTTGATTCACTGTGTAACAGAGTTAAAATTGCTGTAGCGAGAAACTTTTAACTGCCGGGTCTTAGCTAACATTAAATAAACCCGTGGACACCTCAACATCACACAAGAGAGCGGCTCAAGTGAAGTGACTGAACGCAGCAGGAGTGATTACTTCGATAAATCAAACCTGTTCAAAAAACACATAACACAATTGATAAGGTACGAAAACAATATGAAACTGATTGTGGATTTGCGTACAGCCACTGAAACTTTGTGATGGCACGAGACTTCAGGTCACGTGTCTGCAAAAGAACCTCATTCAGGCAACTATTTTCACTGGCGGTGGCTCAGGGGAGAGAGTTTTTATTCCTCGCATCCCCGTTATACCCTCTGATCTCCCATTTCAATTCAAACGCCTCCAATTTCCACTAAGGCTCTGCTTCGCAATGACAATTAATAAGTCTCAGGGACAGACCCTACAAAAGGTTGGCACTGATTTGAGGCAGCACTGCTTTTCACATGGCCAACTGTACGTTACATACTCAAGAGTAATCTCAGCACACAGCTTGCTCATATTACAACCGGAGGGGCAAACTGACAACGTGGTATACAGAGAGATCCTTAACAAATAATTATTGATTCATTTTCCCTCAGTTTAAAAAGCTTTACTTTTCTTCTTAATAAAAATTTTAAAGCAGTACTTCGCCGCTGCGAAGCGCGGGTATTTTGATAATATATATATATATATATATATATATATATATATATATATATATATATATATATATACTAATTAATAAAAGGCAAAGCCCTCACTGACTCACTGACTGACTGACTGACTCACTCACTCACTCATCACTAATTCTCCAACTTCCCGTGTAGGTAGAAGGCTGAAATTTGGCAGGCTCATTCCTTACAGCTTACTTACAAAAGTTAGGCAGGTTTCATTTCGAAATTCTACGCGTAATGGTCATAACTGGAACCTGTTTCTAGTCCATATGCTCTAATGGAGGAGGCGGAGTCACGTATCGCGTCATCACGCCTCCTACATAATCACGTGAACTAAAAACAAGGAAGAGATTTACAGCATGAGTCAAACGCGGGAACGAAGGTAAATGACGTTAATTTTTGAGTGTCTTTTAATACTGTGTAAGCATACATATTAACACATGTGCAATTAAACGTGTGCATTTACGGGGTGATTTCTCAGGCTTAAAAGCTCGCCTTTTATTAAAAAGGTAAATGCTAACTGTTTTCATTCTGAAGGGCACAAACCACGGTAGATTTCAGCCGTTAAACGCGCAAAAATGTCGGTACACCAGATAAATAAGTGCAACATATTATCAGTTGCATTGTATGCTTACAATACATATAGAAATGTGTTAATCGTTAACTAATAGTATGTGATGGTGTTTTTTGACTCGCGCCTTGATTTAAACGATTCCATGTCTTGGTGGGTTTGCGTAGCTTATTGTCAATATCTTTACACCTCATTTTAAGACTTAATTTAAAAAGGTTTTCTTTTCTTCTTAATTAAAATTTAAAAGCAATACTTCACCGCTGCGAAGCCCCTCTAGCGCTGACGTCCGAGGTTTGATTACGGTAAGCGAGTGCAGTGAGTGTGTACGCCTGATGAGCCAAGAATAAGGGGGAAAGACGTGTCGCGTACTCTTTGCATTATTTGACAGTAAACTATTTTCAACCATTCTATGATCTGCTTCTCACAACTGAAGGCACCATGGCTGATGTTACCTGACTTGCTGGCCAACCATAAGCGTTACCTGGTAGGTAACCAGCCACTCACTTCACTCCCTTACAGGAATCAAACCTCGGACGTCAGCGCTAGAGGCGAAGCCCCTAAAATTGCACCACAGCGTGTGGTTCGTTTATTTGACAACATGTAGATCGGGGTAATTACATTCACGGCATTCATAGTCTGATTCACAATCTGATTGTATGGATGGTTACCTACCAGGTAACGCTTATGGTTAGCCAGCAAGTCAGCTTGAAGTGATCACTCGAGTGAAGGCAGCTTCACAAAAAAACAGATCCTTAACAAACTGTTATTAGTATATTTTCCCTCAATTTATAAAGGTTTTCTTTTCTTCTTAATAAAAATTTAAAAGCGGTACTTCGCCGGTGCGAAGCGCGTGGATTTGAGCGACTGACACATACAGACATATTCATGAGTGCAGGTACCTCGGAAAGAAAGCACCGTGTAAACCTAAAGTTTAAATTAAGTTCATAGACCTACAAAAGATTGCCATTGATTTGAGGCAAGATTGCTTTTCTCCTGTACAACTATACGTTGCATTCTCAAGAGTGTGCTTGCACGGCTTCGGATATATATATATATATATATATATATATATATATATATATATATATATATATATATATATATATAGATGTATATAGAGATATAGATATACATATATAGATATATATATATATATATATATATATATGTATGTCTATATATATATATGAAGCTTATAAGTACTGCCTTACTTCTCTTTCAGAAAGGAAGATGTAATGATACTTGATTTAAATGATTCCATGTCTTGGTGGGTTTGCGTAGCTTATTGTCAATATCTTTACACCTCTTTTTAAGACTTATTGACTGAAACGGGCTTTCACAAAAAAAGTTAGGGCTTTGCTACAGGATACACCCTCCACAAGTTAAGGAAGTAAAAATAAAAGTATATATTTCTGTTTTATTTAAACCTTTTAAGTTCGTATGCATAGCCCCATTTGGCTGTTTAAGTTTTTTTTTTCTTTCTTGAGTAATATTTAATCTCCTTAAAGAAAAAGAACATATGCATTTTACTTTTTTTGTATCTCTTTAGTAATATTTTAGTTTAAAAGGATAACCAGTATTTAAACCTTTTATGTTACTTTATAAATTTATTTTACACAATGTTGAAAAATTAATAAGAAAGCTACATATTTTGGCAGCTGCTGCTTTAATTTTCAATGAAATGAAAAAAGCTCTCCAAGAGAAAACGTCAATGAAGAAGAAACAGTTTGCACTATCTAAAAAGGAGAAACCCTCATTTATAAAGGTTTGCTGCAGATGACTTAACTGAAAATAAATGAATAGTTCCTATGTGTATAATACATATTTATCTATTTGACTTATGCCTTTATTCCAGCAACTTGCAACATCTGAGGTACAATTTGTTTCATTACTTTTGTTTTTTGCAGCACAGGCAGGTGAAGTGACTTCCTCAGGGTCACACAGTGGTGTCAGTACCAGGATTTGAACTGACAAGCTCCGGGTTTGCTGAAATATTACTGAAGAAAAGAAAAAAAACGAAAACGGGCAAATAGGGCTATGCATACAGATGTCCATCCATCCATTATCCAACCCGCTATATCCTAAATACAGGAGCCAATCCCCGCCAACACAGGGCACAAGGCAGGAAACAAACCCCGGGCAAGGTGCCAGCCCACCACAGGGCGCACACACCCACACACACCCACACACCAGGGACAATTTAGAATCGCCAATACACCTAACCTGCATGTCTTTGGACTGTGGGAGGAAACCGGAGTACCCGGAGGAAACCCAGACAGACACGGGGAGAACATTCAAACTCCACGCAGGGAAGCGAACCCGGGTCTCCTAACTGGCACCTTTCACTACGCCACCATGCCGCCCGCATACAAACTTAAAAGGTTTAAATAAAACAGAAATATATACCTTTATTTTTACTTCCTTAACTTGTGGAGGGTGTCTCCTGTAGCAAAGCCCTAAGTTTTTTCATGAAAGCCCCTTTCAGTCAATAAGCCTTAAAAACAGGTGTAAAGCTAAACTTGCAGCACCGCTATTCAATTACACTTGCCTAACGCCTCTCCTAAGGGGACATACTGTGGGATCTGGGCATCTGTCAAAGCACCAATCACAAGCCCGATTAGAAAGCGGGAAGCTGTGATTTGTCGTCTCCCTCCCATATAACAATCACAGCCCGTGTTACAACGCACTATGTATCTATGTATATATGTATATATGAAGAGGATGGATGGATGGATGGATGGATGTATGTATATGTGTGTGTTTATGTATATGTGTACATGTATGTGTATATATATATATATGTTGATATGTGTATATATATATATATATATATATATATATATATATATATATATATGTATATATATGTATATGTAGATATGTGTATATATGTATATATGTATATGTATATATATGTTTACATAACCTCTTTAACACACTACTTCTCCGCTGCGAAGCGCGGGTATTTTGCTACATATATATATGTGAATGTATGTATGTATGTATTATTCATTATAATAACTATTCATTCAAAATCTGTACTAACCCCTACTCTCTCTTCTGTTTCCTTTTCCGGTGTCCTGTTGGTGGTGGCGTGCGCCACCACCATCTACCCAAAGCACCATGATGTTCCAACAATGATGGATGGATTAAAAGCCAGAAGTCTGTATGACCATCAGCATCAAGTGACTCCGTGAAAAACCCGAACTACCAAGAGGACTATTTCATTTATGTTAGGTAGAATGCCCAGAGGGGACTGGGTGGTCTCGTGGCCTGGAACCCCTACAGATTTTATTTTTTTCTCCAGCCTTCTGGAGTTTTTTTTTGTTTTTTCTGTCCACCCTGGCCATCGGACCTTACTCCTTTCTATGTTAATTAATGTTGTCTTATTTTAATTTCTCATTTTGTCTTTTATTTTTCTTCTCTTCATTATGTAAAGCACTTTGAGCTACTTTTTGTATGAAAATGTGCTATATAAATAAATGTTGTTGTTGTTGTTATGGGTATATATATGTAGATATGTATATATTTATATGTATGTATAAGTACATATGTATATATATATATAGATGTGTAAATTTGTATATGTATATATATGTATATGTGGATGTGTATATGTATGTATATATATATATGTATATGTAGATATGTGTATATGTAGATATGTATATATATGTATACGTATATATATATATATTTACATAACCTCTTTAACACACTACTTCTCCGCTGCGAAGCGCGGGTATTTTGCTAGTTATATATAAATATGGGATTAATTATATATTTAACATGCGTCAAAGAATCACAAACATAAAGATCTGGGGTAGCCACCCCATGACTTGGAAATAAACAAGACAAAATTGAATATATAGCGTCTTTTCAGACGGAGCTCATAACAGAACTGATTACAATGAGATAAGATGGCGGTTATATAGAGTCGGATGGGAAGTGAGGCCAGCAGGCGGATTTCCTCCTGTTGGTCTGCAGAAGAGGAAAGAGACAAAATGTTAGGTGACAGCGCCAACCCCTGGTCCGGCAGATAATTACAATTATATAAGCCCCTAAACTGTTTCCCATGCGCATAATAAAGCCTGATGACACACTTAAGATGTCTAATGAGAGCGTGTATAAGAGTGCGTAATAAGAGTGTTCATTACAGAATCATAAGTGGATTTTGTCGGAGAATTGTGCAAATGGCAGTGGCGTAGCGTAGTGGGGGCGGCCCGCCCCGGGCGGCACTTTGAGGAGGCAAAATTTCACAATAAATAATAATAATATCTTGTAAAAATCTGAACCATACCTAAATAAGGGGGCGGCGGAATTTTCCTCCGCCCCGGGCGGCTGACACCCATGCTACGCTACTGGCAAATGGTATGGATTTATTCCCGATTCAAATGAACGAGAATGACTGGCTCTTGAGTAGTGACTCGTTGGTGAATCAAACGAATAAGAACGTGTGCCTCGTTAAAGCGGCACAGTAAAACCTCGATTATCTATCATGGGCCGGGACCGAGGTCGTGATGGATAAGAGATAAGATGGATAACAGAACAGCTACTTCAAAAATGATTTACTGTAGATTAGTTTAGTGAATAGTCGTATTTATTTACAAAACAAAATATAATATAATATAGTGTTAACAAAATTAATGAATTCATATAATATTGTAACGACCAGCGTAATAAGTAAATACAACACAGAGGTACTGGAGTTTTTATGTTTTACTTGGTGTCTTCATTCCATAACAAACGGTGCCCAGTCTTATACTTCGTTTTCTGGGGTACAGAGCCCACCTCCACAACAATCAAAGAGAGCTTTCTCTACCAATCAGTTTCTCTCCTGCCACTCATGTTCCTTTTTCTCTGTTATTAGAAAGGCTTCTGCTTAATTTATGTAATGTATCATTAATTATAGGGCGGCACGGTGGTGCAGTGGGTAGCGCTGCTGCCTCACAGTTAGGTGACCTGAGGTTCTCTTCCCGGGTCCTCTCTGCGTGGAGTTTGCATGTTCTCCCCGACTGCCGAGTCTGTGTATAGGAGAGCGGCAGATCCCACTACAATAAATAACTGCGATGTTCCTGTTTCAAGCTGAAAAAAACTGGTGTCGCTGAAGTACTGAGACTCGGCCTCGTGTTTTAGGGTGCAAGACAGGGACTCGCACGTTACAACACACACGCACACGTGGTCACCATGCTATAGTAAACAGTATCCGCTCATACAGATTTGACTATATGACGCTGGCTCAGACCGAAAATGGGAGATGATTACCCACAATCCCGCAGCGAGAGAGAGAAGAGCCATCAGTTGTGATCACGTGACGCTCAGCAGACAAAGCGTATACATAGTACTTGTATTTATTAAGTTAAAATTTATTAAAAATTTTAGCTCGTCCTGCAAAACACTCACAGACCAAGTTACTTGCAAACCAAGGTTTTACCGTATTTGATTAACTCCATCAATGAGTCTGCATGTTCTGAGAATAATCATAACTTTAAGATGTTCTGCTAGAGATCTGGCTAGGCTGACAGCATTCACGTCTGCCGTTTGGCAAAGTGGGAGAGCCACTGCATTGATTGAACCAAACCAGTTTGTCACCAGTCAGAATATTTTATGCTGTGTTGTATGCAGTCGACGTATAGAAACTGCTGATGTTGATACACTTTAAATACTATAAATCTCTTACAAAAGTCAATGTTAGTTATTTTTCATTTCGACGTTTTGGATACCATTACATCCAAAACAATTGCTTCTTTATAGATTCAAAAATATACAGTTGGTGAACGTTTTATTTTTATTTAGGTTGTAGTTTTTTCATTTCAGGATTTTATTTAGGTCATAGGTCTCCCACTTTAAAGGCAGTAAAACGCACCATTAAAGGAATTCTTTATTTTGCTAACCGTTTGACCGTTACTGGATCGGTTTCACAAATAAGTGAGCAGACCTAGAGTACAGTGACATGAAAAAAAAAAAAGAAGTAAAGAACGAGAATTGATAAATACGCTATTGGAAAATAATACAGCATTCTCAAACTTGTTTAGGTCTTCCGAATCCTGAGGTTGTGGGTTCAAATCCCGCTACTGATGCTGTGTGACTGCCACTTCACCTGCCTGTGCTCCGACTGGAAGAACGAAACAAATGTAATTAATTGTTTCTCAGGTGTTGTAAGTTGCTTTTTATAAAGGCATCAGACTAATAAACTCCCATATAATGAAATGCTACTGTCTGTGTGTGTGTGTCTGGCCCCTCCAAGCAATCTGATTGGCCAGTTTCTCTTCAGTTGCTCAGTCAAACACGATTATGAGAGGAAGCACCGGACAGGAGCAGTTGCTACACCGAGGAGTGCTGAGAGTTGCCTTTGTGATGTTCAGTCCGGCCGGGACGTCCCAGAATGGGAAGAAGGGAGAAGAGCAGCCTTTTCGGGACACTGCCTCCCCCGGGACGCTAGGTAGCAGCTCCCCTTTGGATGACAATGGTTCCCCGGATTCCCTCAGGGCATCCTGGGACATGGAGTCCATTTCTTCAGTTCCTGTTGGGTACTGTGGGTGCCGCCAGGGGGAGCTCACAAAGAACTCGGGGACTCCTACTGTTACTATGACCCGGAAGTACTTCGGAGGCACGAGGACAGAAGCCTGCAGTACTTCCGGGCTATTTTGAGAACTGAGGATGTGGCATTGACCCAGAAGAAGAGAAGGAGTACTTCCGGGTCATGGACTATTTAAAGGACTGGTCAAGACCCAGCAAAGAGAGCTGGAGTTGGGTGGTAGAGTGTCAGAGCTGCTGGGTGGAGAGGAGGATTATTGTATTTATTGTATTATTGATTATTGATTTGTGAATTGTGGAGTGTGCGGTGCTTTGTGCACTTTATTTGAATAAATATCTTCTTGATGCTTTTAAACGTGTGTCCTGGATGTCTGTCTGTGGGGTTTCACGGGGCAACAGCACCTCTAGCGTCCTCACCTTCAAACACGGGAAGTATTTCCAAGCATACAAAAGATGTTTTCACAGCGGATGTAAGTGTAACAGGTGTCTGGTCACACTTACAGGTAATCTAACTTAGACACCATTAAAATATCCGACTAAGCCGCCCAGTTTTATTAAGAGACTGGGAACTCCTGAAATTTACCAGTAATAGCACACAGGTTTCTTTAAATTGGGCGGTGAGTAAACACACAATGGAAGACACAACAGTAATTTCAGAAAAAAGCAACAGTAAGTTCTATTACACTAGACAAATATAAGGTACATTAAAAAGATAAACGAACATAACAAAATCTAAACATATCAGGAATGAATTTCCTTTTTTTAAAAGGAAAACACACAGTCCACACTCTAAAAGTCCGTTACAAACAAGAATTGGAGGATACAACCTTTAGTGGTGCAGAGTCCAAGTTGCTCACTGTGTTACCCCAACACTTAATTGTTCAACTGTCCACGGATGCACTTTGTTCACCAGACACTCGTTTTCCAACAGAAGTTTTGTCAAAACATTGAATCCCTGTCAGCGTCTCTTCGTCGTTCCTTTTTTTCCAACTTTGGGCTCCTTGTGTTGCTGTGACCTCGGCATGCCTCATTTCTCGTCTGCCAGCTTTGCTTGGTCCTTTCATGCGGCTTCCCTCTCTCGCTGGACCTACAACCGGCGTCTCCTTATGGAGCTCTCTCTTCCTCCCTGGAAGTGTTGCCGTCCTTGTGCCTCACGTTGTGCCAACCACGTACTCTTGTCTGCCTGCGATCCCCTGTGCTCTGTCCGAGTGTCTTGGCAGCGTTTTCTGTGGACTGTCCTCTCTGCCTTCTGCTGCCCAGGAGTTTAAATCTACTTCAGTCCCTGCTGTTGTCAGTCCTGGACAATCAGTTTAATCTAAATTTCCTGGGTTTAACAATTAATGAAAACACAAGTTAACAAAATGTATTGTTACCAACCATTAATGAGTACAGATCTGCTGATTAGAAACCAATATTGTCAAACATGTTAATTTCAGGTAAATGCAGACATCCTCCAAGGAAGAAGCAGTTCTGTTATCACAACTTGGTATGGGTTATATACTCAACCAGCCAGACTTCAAAGTGGTGACTCCTTTGCAAGACAGCAAATACCTCCATCCTGCAGACAACCCTGACACAATCAGTAACTGGATTATCCAGGAAATTGAAAAATAAGGTCCCCTTCTGACATCAGGATGGCCCGTCCACCATTGGTGGTAGTGAAAAAAACAGACAGGAGGTGAGCAGTAAGAGAAGCAAAGAGTCTGCGAAGCAGGCTTTGAGGGAAGGTGCTTGAGTGAGGAAGCGTCAGGCAGGAGAGGTTCAGAGAGGCCCGGCATGGGAGGAATGCTGAGAGTCGCCTTCAAACGTAGGGAGCATCCACAAGAATACAAACAATGTTTTTAAAGTGGGTAATGGAGCAGCGGTCATTGAAATGACCAGGAACGAGATCGAGAGATGAAGCGGCAGACAGGAGAGGCTCAGACATTCGCACAAACACCGAGGAGCGCTACATCACCTTCAACCACGGGACGTATTCGCAAGAATACAAATGATGTTTTCACAGCGGGCAATGACATCATTCTCCTCCAAATGACAGTCTATGAAGCAAACTTTTCAGGAACACGATTGAGAGAGGGTGCCAAGATATCGTATGTTAAACACAGGAGGATGCCGAAGAAAAGTGTAGAACAAATGCTAATGGTCATCACAAATGTGAGTAGCACCACCCCAGGACGAGAGGAGATGCTGTCGCTAGCGTTCTTGTCTCCTTTTTCACTTCACAGCCTTGAGAAACCAACCCTTGAGGGAAACAAAGTCAAGGAAGCCCCACCTCTTCCGGACCACCCGGCATAAAAGGGAGACACTTCCGGAATGTGGCATCTCATTTCGGAGCTGAGCATGAAAACAAGCAGACGGAGATTAGAACATGCTGGTGAGCGACAGATGAAGGAAATTGTCCGTCACAAAGAGCGCACACAAGCACATCCATTGCTGTTGTTTTGGGTTGAAGACCCCAGTGTTTTTATTCTCCGGTTGGCACACCAAGCCTTTAGCTTTTGCCCTGTCACATGAGAAGCTGGGCATCAAACTAAAAGAATTGCAGTTCATGGTGTAGGGTGTTGAATTGGCTCAGACACATGAAACAGAGGGTGACGGTGCGAGGCACCTCATCAGAATTAAGAGTGATGACCAGCAGGGGTCAGTGCTAGGGCCGCTGCTGTTGTTAATATCTATAAATGATTTGGATAGGAATCTAAGTAACATCCATCCATCCATCCATTCATTATCCAACCCGCTAGATCCTAACTACAGGGTCACATGGGTCTGCTGGAGCCAATCCCAGCCAACACAGGGTGCAAGGCAGGAAACAAACCCCGGGCAGGGTGCCAGCCCACCGCAGATATAAGTAACAAGCTGGTTAATTTTTGCAGATGATTCCAAGCTGGGTGGACTGGCAGATAATCGAGAATCCACTGAATCATCACAGAGGGACTGGGACAGCAGACAGCCTTGTGACAGATGAAATTTCATGTCAGTAAAAGTAAAGTTTTAGACGTAGGAAGTCAAAATGTGAGGTTTGAATACACAACGGGAGGTCTGAACATTGAAAGTCCACCTTATGAGAAGGATTTAGGAGTCGTAATGGACTTCAGAAGCCATTAAGAAGGCTAACAGGTTATGTCAGGTTATATAGTGCCTTGATGTGTGCAGTACAAGTCACAGGAGGTTCTGCTCATGCTTTATAACACACTGGTGAGGCCTCATCTGGAGTCTCATGTGCAGTTTTGGTCTCCAGGCTACAAAAAGGACATAGGAGCACAAGAGAAGATCCAGAGAAGAGCGACTGGGCTGATTAGAGGGCTACAGGGGATGAGTTATGAGGAAAGATGAAAAGAGCTGAGCCTTTAAAGGAGAAGAAGAGGAGACCTGACTGAAGTGTTTGAAATGATGAAGGGAATTAGTCCGGTGGATTGAGACAGTGACATTAAATTGAGTTCATCAAGAACACGGGGACACAGTTGGAAACTTGTGAAGGGTAAATTTTGCACCAACGTTAGTTTTTCTTCACAAGGAGAACCACAGACACTTGGACCAGCAGCCATACCACCTGCACTTCAGAAGAGGTCACCCATCTGAGGCTAAGCGTGTTCAGGTCCAGTCAGTAATTCGATGGGAGACCATCTAGGAAAAGTTTTGATTCTTGTTGGAAGAAGGTGTTGGTGAGGCCAGCAGGGGGCTCTGAATGTGAATCCTATTGCCTCAGTGCAGTGATGAGGACATTGTGCTGTAAAAATGTCACCGTCATTCGGATGAGATGTAAAAACTGAGGTCCTGACTCCCTGTGGTCATTAAAGATCCTGGGTATCCTTCGTAAAGAGTAGGGTGTGACCTGACGTCCTGGCTGAAATTGCCCACCATGGCCTATTCATTCTGGACCCTAATCATTCCCTGTCTCTAACTGGCTGACTGTCTCTCACCACTTCACCACCTAACAGCTCTTGTGCGGTGAGTGTACTGGCACCAAAATGGCTGGTGGGTTCTACACATTAGTGTTGGTTGATGTGGCTCCCCACTCACTGAATTGCTTTGAGTCGTGGAAAAAGCACTAATTATTATTATTATGGAATAAGTGACCAAGTAGTGTAAGACTTTAGGGACCTTCAAAGCTCAACTTGATGTCATTTTGGAAGAATTAAGTGACAGGACTGGCCAGCTTTGTAGAGCTCAATGGCCTCTTCTCATTTAGGTTATTCTAAAGTCAGTCAGTCAGTCAGTCGTTATCCAACCCGCTATATCATGGGGCTCTGCTGGAGCAAATCCCAGCCAGCACAGGGCGCAAGGCAGGAACAAACCCTGGGCAGGGCACACACACACCCACACACACCAAGCACACACCAGGGACAATTTAGGATCGCCAATGTACCCAACCTGCACGTCTTTGGACTGTGGGAGGAAACCCACACAAACACGGGAAGAACATGCAAACTCCACGCAGGGAGGACCCGGGAAGCAAACCCAGACGGGTCTCCTTATTGCAAGGCAGCAGCGCTACCCACTACGCCACCGTGCCGCCCCTTTATTCTCAAGTTCTAAAAGAAAATGAAGGCTACAAATGAAAACCACTGGAAAAGTCATCAAATATGACATAGCCTTTGTTCTGCTGAATCACAATGAATTTGAATTTGAGACCAGAAGATGAAACAAGAACAAAAACGGAGTACACACCAAAGACACCAACGGATCTTAAGTTTTGCACAAACTTAAAATGATGAAGGGAATTAGTCCAGTGGATCGAGTCGGTGACATTAAAATGAGTTCATTGAGGACACCGTTGGAAACTTGTGAAGGTTAAATGTCGCACAAACCTTTGGGAGTTTTCCTTCACACAGAGAACCACAGATACATGGAATGAGTGACCAAGTGGTGTGGTGGACAGCAGGACTCCCGGGGACCCTCACAAAGTTATTTTGGAGCACCTGGCCGAGTGGCCTCTTCTGGTCCCAATTGTTCTAATGTTCTCCTGGGGTCATCTGAGCACATTAAGGCTTTGTATCTGCAAGCCTTCTGCTCTGCCTTATGTTATTATTGGATGTGCGTGGCTTTGATTTCAGGAAGACATCAAGAAAGAGCGTTCCTGTGTGCTAACTAATAAAAGCGTCAGACTCCCAAAAAGTGCTTGATGGGCAAAAAATGAAAATTTATGCCGTTACCTTATTACAGAGCGTGAGTTCCATCATAAATCGGGAAGCGTTTTCATTCCAGAAAGATACAAAAATGTTAGAAGAAGAACAAAAAAATAACCTGCCAGATATCATGCACAGTCTTATTAGACAGATGAAATTAAAACTCATAAATTATGGGGTTTAGGAGAAACCGTCCCGTATTTAGCCCTGTGTGTTTTCTGCCAGTGACACTGTTATATAACAAGAATTGAAGGGACACATTTGGAGTGGGCCAGACCTGTCAGGGCTATCAAGCCAAGAAAAAAGAAACATCACTACTGGAAAAGTGCGTTCTAAACATTCAGTGCCACAGAAGGAGAAACACATTGCCGTGATTGCGTTTCCAAGCCTCGCTGTCAACAAAATCCAAATCTGAAACACCAGTAACTCGCAGATGTTGGTCTAATTTGTTTAAGCATGTGCAAATATGACTGTGACCACACAAGTCATAAAAGTGAAGGAAGGTTTTGCTTAACAAGGCAATTTTGCCTGACCAGAGGGAATAAAGTGAATTCCAAAAAGCAAACACATCAGAAGAAAAGGGAAAAAAAAAGTCAAACCACAGATTTTTGACCTAAAATTTTGCAGATAGAAAATGTAAGCACTTACAGCTATTAAAGCAGTTGAGAGATATAGTGTGTGTATATTATATATATATATAGTGAGGAGTTGCCAGGGGCAAGGACATCACGAAGCTGGCACATGACGGGAGCAACACCCAAAAACAGAAACTGGGAAAGAGAAAGAGCCACACTGGGCCGTTGGCACACCCGGTCACCTCGCAGTAGGCAGTGCCATCAGAAAGCATTCAGGCCCCATCACCCTTCAACATTTTGTTACGCTGCAGCCTTGTGCTAAAAGTTTTTACAAGTAATTTTTTTTCTCCGCATCAAGCAACCCACAATATCCCAGAATGACAAAGTGAAAACAGGATTCTACTCATTTTTACATATTTATTAAAAATTAACTGTTGCTGCCAGTCTAAGGCGGGATGAGATTGACATAGTCAGGGTAAACCTCAGCGTTAACATTTGCAGTGCATCATCTATTGGAATGTATTTTGTAGTGCAAGTAATAATAATAAGCATTGTATTTGTCATTCCAACAGATGGTGCATCACAAGCCATTGTAGTAATAAAATGCATTACTATAAATATTTCTGGTGTGCCACCTTATAGAATAACAAATGTAATGCATATATACCATTTGGTATGAGATTTGTGAAAGCAGGGTTGATTTTTGTGATGTGCCATCTGTTGGAATGGCAAATGCAATGCATATTTCTCTGTTATATGCCATTTCATATGAAATTCATAAAAGTACTGTTAATGTTTTTGATGCGCTGTCTGTTGAAAAGATAAATGTAATGTATATGTCTCTGTTAAATGACATTTAATATGAGATTCATAAAAGCAGTGTTGATTTTTGTGATGTGCCATCTGTTGGAGCATCAAAAGTAATACACATGTCTCTGTTATATGCCATTTGATATGAAATACTGTACATAAAAGCAATGTTAAAGTTTTTGATGTGCCATCTGTTGGAATGACAAATACAATCTAAATGTCTCCGTTAAACAACATTTGATACGAAATTCATAAAAGCAGTGTTAATGTTTTTGATGCACTGTCTGTTGGAACGACAAATGTAATGCATATGACTCTGTTAAATGACATTTGATATGAAATTCATAAAAGCAGTATTGATTTTTGTGATGTGCCATCTGTTGGAGCATCAAAAGTAATATACATGTCTCTGTTATATGCCATTTGATATGAAATACATAAAAGCAGTGTTAATGTTTGTGATGCACCATCTGTTGGAATGACAAAGGCAATGCATATGTCTGTCTCTGTAACATGCCATTTGGTATGAGATTCACAAAAGCAGTGTTAAAGTTTGTGATTTGCCATTTGTTGGAATGACAAATGCAATGCATATGTCTCCATTAAATGCCATTTGATATGAGATTCGTAAAAGCAGTGTTGATTTTTGTGATGTACCATCTGTTGGAATGTCTCTGTTATATGGCATTTGCTATGAGATTCATAAAAGCAGTGCTAATGGTTGTGATGCACCATCTGTTGGAATGACAAATGCAATTCATATGTCTCTGTTTTGTTTTTACTCCTTATTTCACCATATACAATTTCTTGTATTAGGAATTTGTGATTTTTCACATACTCAAACTTACTCTTCAGAGAGTGTTGGGCTCAGAGTGCAGGGTCAACTAGATTTTACAGCACCCCTGGAGCAATTGCAGGTTTCTTGCTCAGGTGTCCAACAGAGTAACATTCCTCCTGTCACCGCCAGGATTCAGACCGGGAATGTTCGAGTTACTTGTCCAGGTCCTTTAGCCATAGAGCCACTACTCCATTCCAATATGCCATTTGGTATGAAATTTGTAAAGGCATTGTTGACTTTTGCAATGTGCCACCTGTTGGAATGACAAATGCAATGTTTATGTCTCTGTTATATGTAATTTGGTATGGAAATAGTGAAAGCAGTGTGGATGTTTGTGATGCACCATCTACTGAAATGACAAATGCAATACATAAGTCTCATAAAAGCAGTGTTAATTTTTATGATGCGCCATCTCTTGGAAAGAAAAATGCAGTGCATTTGATTACTACAAACATTTGTGATGCACCATTTGTTAGAATGACATAGCAACCGCACAGGCACACAGATACACAGACAAAGAGACACTTATCCTTCTATTAAGGTGGATGAAGACTTGAAATATCACAGCAACAACACGTATTCAGACCCTTTCCTCAGTACTTCCTTCAAGCAGCTTCAGCAACAATTCCAGCCTGCAGTTTTTGTATTTAACACAACAAGCTCCACACACACCTGGATTTTTTGGATTTTCTGCTGTTTTTCTCTGTGGATCGTCTAAAGCTCTATCAGGTTGGATGGAGACTGTCAGTGGACGGCTATCTTCAGAGACCTTCACCATTACAAAGCACAAGAGGCAAAATACTCTATAGGGCTAAACGTATGTGGACACCTCTCCTAATGACAGAATTCAGGTGTTCCCTTGTTAACAGGTCTGTAAAATCTTTCATGTTTCACCCTGGCTGTGGTTTCCGATTTGTCCCGTATGTCTGTTTTGTTCATTTTTTTAATGTGAACATTGTTAATTATTTAGTTTTTATTTATTTATGTATTATGTATTTTGTTGATGTGCCATGTGTTTTGTTGGCGGTCCCCCAAGACGTAGGGCCACCTGCCCATCACCATTAAGGGACTACCCTACAAAAGCTGAGTAAAGCCCACAGTCCCTTGCGGTTCATTGAATGCACTGCCGTTGGTGAGTTTCTTTTTGAATTCACTGATTTTTTGACCTTGAGCTCTGTGTTTGACTTCATATTCTAGAATCGTGTTCTGGGACTTGTGTGCTTTGGTTTCTTTGTCATTTCTGTGCCTTTTGTGCTCTTTGTTTTCAGAGCATTATGTTAATAAATCATTTTATTTATAAAGATCCTACGTTTGCCGGTGGGGTAGAGACAGTTACATTAAAATGACTTCAATAGGCACATGAGGACACAATTGGAAATTTCAACACTTTGCAGAAACACAGAGAACCACAGGCACATGGAATGAGTGACCAAGTAGTGCGGTAGACAGGAGGACTTTCAGGAACTTCATTACTCGACTTGACGTTATTTTAGATGTGGATAGCATTGGCGAGCTTTGTGGGGCTGAATGGCCTGTCCTCGTCCAGATTGTTCTAATATTCTCTGGGGTCTTCAGACCATAAAAGGGCTTAGTTTCTTTGAGCTTTCTTTTATGACTGATGGATTATTGGATATGCGTGAAAAAAAAGAGCAACGCCTGTGTATTCCGCGTCAACTTTCGGACATTCTCGTCATACACTGTATCATGGCCCTGTGTAGAGTAGAGAAGCCCCCTCATGTATTCTTGGAGAAATAAAGTTGGAGAACCAATGATCCCTTCATGGGTTTCCTCCGGGTGCTGCAGTTAACTCCCACAGTCCAAAGACATGCAGGTTAGGTGAACTGGCGAGCCTAAACTGGTCCTAGTGTGTGCTTGGTGTGAGTCCCCTGTGATATACCGGACCCCTGTCCCGGGTTTGTTCCCTGCCTTGTGCCCTATACTTGATGGGAGAGGCTCCAGCAGACCCACTGCCACCCTGTCCAGCTCAAAGCCGGTTAGAAAATGACTGACTGATCTCTTCCATCTGAAAATTAAGGGGCGAACCCAGGAGCAGTGATGTCATGCTGGCACCGCCTCTTGGGGCGGGTGCCACCCACAAGACGCAAAGAACATAAGATGATACTACAGTAAGTGTAAGAGCCATTTAGGATATGTTAAGTTGATAGAAGTATTTTCTTAGTTATGGTAAACGTTTGCCTATTGTGAAGACCAGGGGCGCACCTGCCACCCCACCCCAGCACAAACAGCATCAGTCGAACACAAAGTCTTTTTTTCAGGGGAAGGCCCCCCCCCAAGCTGGAACAGAGACTGATACCAAAGGTCACGGGCAAAGTAAACTCTGTCCCTTTCGTCCAGAGCCTTGCGGCCTCCTTCCTTCTTTCCCCACAAGTGCTATCCTTTCGACTTTGGCTCGCCTCCGTGAGGCGGCTGGCTCCTTTGTGAGCCAAACCCGGGAGCACTGGAGGTCTGGAATTGCCCCCTGGTGTGGCTGAAACCCAAAGTAGGGCTCTGCCAGCTCTCAAACTTCCCATAGCTCCCCTGGAACCCAACAGGGCTGTGCCGCCAAAAAAAAGTAATTCCCATAAAGCCCTCTGGGAAACCGATACGCCGTGGCAACCCCGGATGTGGAGGCTGCCAAGTACAGTAACAGTTTGGGGGAGATAGTGTCCATTGGAAGTCCTCTCCCCCTCCTGTCCTTCCATTTTGGAGGCATCCCGGCCGGGTAATTGTGCTGGCATGGTATATATTAGTGCATAGTAAATGGGAGGTCCTATAATAGCTGAATTGAAATGGAATATTCTAACTGTTTCTTGACCCTTAGTGAGAGGCATGGGGGGCACACAGTTTCAAACCGGTCCCAGTTGTATGCAACGTACTGAATGTATTAAGTAAAGCCTAAAGAAGTAACTTGCTTTTAAGTAAAAGTAAAACATTCAGTTTAATGAAGAATCTTTATTGTTTTTGCCTTTTATTCTGCGTATATAACAACCCTTTTCTCTGTTCTTGCGTGAACTGTTTGCTTTGAATTTCCACGCAGCCTTTTCTAAAACGGACCAGAACCGGAAGTGACGTTTTCAGGGCCAGAACCAGAAGTGATGTCATCAGGGCCAGAGCCGGAAGTGAGTTCTTGGGGCCGGAACCAGAAATGACGTCTTCATTTCCAGGACCAGAAGTGATGCATCAGGGCCAGAGCCAGAAGTGACGTCATCTGGGGGCTAGAACCGGAAGTGAGTACTTGGGGCCTGAACCAGAAGTGACGTTTTCAATGCCAGAACCCATAGTGATGTCATCAGGGCCAGAGCCAGAAGTGAGTTCTTGGGGCCGGAACCAGAAGTGACATGTTCGGGGCCAGGACCGGAAGTGACGTCATCTGAGAGCCAGAACCAGAAGTGAGTTCTTGGGGCTGGAGCCAGAAGTGACATCATCAGGGCCAGAGCCAGAAGTGATATTCTTGTAGCAGGAACTGCAAGTGGGCGGCACGGTGGCGCAGTGGTAGCACTGCTGCCTCGCAGTTAGGGGACCCAGATTTGCTTCCCGGGTCCTCCCTGCGTGGAGTTTGCATGTTCTCCCTGTGTCTGCGTGGGTTCCTCCGGGCGCTCCAGTTTCCTCCCACAGTCCAAAGACATGCAGGTTAGGTGGATTGGCGATTCTAAATTGGCCCTAGTGTGTGCTTGGTGTGTTGGGTGTGTTTGTGTGTGTCCTGCGGTGGGCTGGCACCCTGCCTGGGATTGGTTCCTGCCTTGTGCCCTGTGTTGGCTGGGATTGGCTCCAGCAGACCCCCGTGACCCTGTGCTCGGATTCAGCGGGTTGGAAAATGGATGGATGGAGGAACTGCAAGTTACGTCATCAGGGCCTGAACCTGAAGTGTTGTCATCTGAGGGCTGGAACCGAAAATGAGTTCTTGGGGCCAGAACCAGAAATGACGTCTTCATTTCTGAGACCGGAAGTGATGTCATCAGGGGGCTAGAACCGGAAGTGAGTACTTGGGGCCTGAACCAGAAGTGATGCCTTCAGGGCCAGAACCGGAAGTGATGTCATCAGGGCCAGATCCGGAAGTGAGTTCTTGGGGCCGGAACCAGAAGTGACGTGTTCAGGGTCAGGACTGGAAGTGACGTCATCTGGGTGCCAGAACCGGAAGTGAAGTCATCTGGGAGCCAGTCCCTGAATTGAGTTCTTGTAGCCGGAACTGTAAGTGACGTCTTCAGGGCCAGGACCGGGAAGTGACGTCATCTGGGGGCCAGAACCGAAAGTGAGTTCTTGGGGCCAGAACCAGAGTTGACGTCTTCAGTGCCAGGACCAGAAACAACATCATGAGGGCCAGAACCGGAAGTGAAGTCATCTGGGAGCCAGAACCTGAATTGAGTTCTTGTTGCCGGAACCGCAAGTGATATCTTCAGAGCCAGGACCAGAAGTGACGTCATCGGAGACTCAGGTAGAATTTCCCGTATTTGATCTGCCGGAATATTAGAGGTAAGATCAGTGTACTCTGCCGCCCCCTGGCTTGGTGTGGAATTACCTTTGATTGGTCCCTCTAGCTGTCTCCCGTGCCCACCTATGTGACACTATAGAGAATTAGAATGAACTTAACCAGGGCATAAACCTTGGCTGTAGCATCACAAGATGCTGCACTCAAACTGGGAGAAGAGATGTCTGGAGAAGAGAGGGTCTAGATGATGGGCCTTCAGGAAAGCTGCTGGTCCCCAACCAAGACACGGGCCTGATAACACTGAGGATGGCGCGACGGTAGAGTTTTATTATTTTTTTCTTTTCTTGTGTTTCAACAAGTTGCAGTGCAGAAATGTGTTTCATCATCTCGCTGCTGTATTTGCCAATCTTTCATACCTGTTTAATTTAGAGCCTCAGCGAGGTGTTGAAATATTTACTCTCCTTGAAGTGCAATTGCTTTATGCCTATTACAGTATTTCAAATCCAAAGCTATATATCATTTCAGTGGGAAGGCTCATTGTTAAGTAGAGTCCTCGGCTGCCAGAGAGCGCAGTTAGTATTTAACGTGTTTTATATTTTTTTTCTTGTTTCTAGACACACCAGATATAAAGTTGGAGCAGGCACAAATCAAATGTAATGGGCGAGAACTTTTCCCAAGGCACATCTCCATTAATGACGATATAAACCTTTATTTTATTTATTTTTTTCATCATGTTTCTTTACAAGCCCATAAAACAAAACTCCCATTTTAAAACATTTGTGCTTTAGGGTCCGGCACTTCTCTGACGGAGACTTTAGGCTGTTAAGAATGTCTGACGAGGCATCGCCCAGAGGCTTGTATACCTTCACGTTCAGAAACGTTAAGAAGACCATGAAACTCAAGTGCATGCGCTTTGCTAAATCTCTCAGCAGCAACAGAAGGGTTGTGTGTAGTTAGGGAAACAAACATTTCTTAGGAGATTTATTTCTTTTGGGTGTGTGGATTGTGTAAGAGTTTGCCAGCAACATAGAACCGCATCAGGATGGCAAACACTGTAAATTCTGACATATTTAATGCGCGGTATGGCAGCCATTACAGAAACTGGTTGAGTCTCGCACCGCCACGGGCCTACAGTGCATTTACAAATACCTCTGACCCCTTCACTCGGGTGTAAATGCCATGGAGGATGGGCGGGCATCCCAGCCGGGCCAATAAGGCCATAATGGAAGGACTGCAGAAGTGGAGATCTTTGTTCTGGCTGGGTGTGGACCACCCAGTCTGGCACCGCCACCTGAACCCGACACAGACAAGCGTGGCACACAAGTTCAAGGCACACATTGATTTTTTTATTTTTTTTTACCTCGTGGGAAACGCCTTCCCCTGTTTCCCACAAGTACAGCACAGTCTCACAAGCAGAAAGACACCAAACAAATTCTCTTCCTTTTCTCCTCCACTATTCCAGTCAAGCTTCGTCTTCCTCTTCCCAACTCTGGCTCTCCGAGTTGTGTCTGCTGGCTCCTTTAATAACCCACCCAGAAGTGCTCCACCTAGCATCCAGGCAGCACTTCCAGGTGCCCAAAAGGGCTCAGCAGATCCTGCTGCAGCACCCCCTGGCGGTGCCCGAGGACCCCAACAGGGCTACACCAAACTTCAACTCCCATGAAGACCGGCGGGAGTCCGAGGCACCACAACAACCCAGGGGGGCTGCCATCTAGTGTCCCGGGGGAGGTAACACTCTGGCCACACTTGCTCCCCCGGTACTTCCAACGTGGAGGTGTCCCGGCTGCATGCTACACTATTGGGATTGTGGATTAATGACAGGACTGTGTGAACATGGAAACCACAGAGCAGTTCAGACCACCCACCCACACAGAAGGTGGCAGTGTTCCTCCAGGCTGATTCTAATCAGGACCCCCCAGAGGGCTGAATGGAATTGCATGAATTGAAGTGCAGAGGTGCAGCCCAGATGGGGTTCTTGGGTGCCACCAGAGTATGTGAATTTCCCCTTGGGATTAATAAAGAATTTATCTATCTATCTATCTATCTATCTATCTATCTATCTATCTATCTATCTATCTATCTATCTATCTATCTATCTATCTATCTATCTATCTATCTATCTATCTATCTATCTATCTATCTATCTATCTATCTATCTATCTATCTATCTATCTATTGACAAGGAGCCCACTGCCTCCCATTTCTGACTCCCTGACGTGAGGCGGAGGGCTTCCTTTTCGAGTAACACCCGAGAATGCGTCACTGCACTGTGTGTCAGGAGCACGTCCGGGTCTGACGCTCCACTGGAGGAGTGGAAGGAGAGGAAGATGTTCATTCACGTAATATTTGTGGCTGTGTGCATTGTAAAGTAAATAAAAAGGTGTTATTTTAACCTCCTTAGCATTACATTTTTTCACAAAAAAAAAAAACTTAAAAAGCGTCGCATTTTTTTGCTTGAAAAATTACGTTTTTATTAAATCTCGTCTTGCTACTGTAAAACGTGTAAAACACTAAAAGTACAAAATTTGAATTGTAGAAAGTACAGTATAATAATAAGAATGATGACGAAGAATAATAATAATATTATGATGAGCACACTGCACATGTGCCAGTGACGTGAGCGTCATTTTCGGATCCATCAGGATCACTTTCATTTTCACTGCCTGAAGACCAATTCACTTCGTCATCACTGCTGATGAGAGACGTTTCTTATGAGATGCCATTACGAGTCTTGGAGAAGACACGTTTATACTTTTGCCTGAGTAACATCCATCCATCCATTTTCCAACCCACTGAATCCGAACACAGGGTCACGGGGGTCTGCTGGAGCCAATCCCAGCCAACACAGGGCACAAGGCAGGAACCAATCCCGAGCAGGGTGCCAACCCACCACAGGACACACACAAACACACCCACACACCAAGCACACACTAGGGCCAATTTAGAATCACCAATCCACCTAATCTGCATGTCTTTGGACTGTGGGAAGAAACCGGAGCACCTGGAGGAAACCCACGCAGACACGGGGAGAACATGCAAACTCCACGCAGGGAGGACCCGGGAAGCGAACCCAGGTCCCCAGATCACACAACTGCGAGGCAGCAGCGCTACCCACTACGCCACCGTGACGCCTGCCTGAGTAACAGTTGGCACTAAAGCTGTTGGCACTTTTACAGCCCGAGTAATAGTGAGACACGTCTACACCGTTGCCCGAGTGACCCACAGGATTAACGCTTTTACCGCTGTTTTTCCAGCTCGGTCCTAAGGCTAAGAAGGTTAAATCCACAGTTGCATTAGGTGATACTGTGTCTGAGGTTTAGGTTTAGGTTTATTTATCATATATAGGTTAACACAGGGTCAACATACAATGAAATGTGTATGACGAGAAAAACAAGTCACTCAGCCTAGATCCAATAAAGCTTAAAAAAAGATTACAAGTTAAAAATAGACAAGCCATATAAAATAAAATGTGTATGTTTTAAAAGAAGTTATAGAGCAATATGAGTTGAATGAGCAGCAAGTACAAATGACAGTTATTGCACAGATAATGTTTTATAAGTACAGATGCATATTCCATAAAGTGCAGGTGCATGTTCCAGTCAGTATTCTGAGTGTGTGCAGGTACAGTTTGTGTGTGAGTAGTGCAATGTAGATGTAGTGCAGTGTAGATGTAATGTAAGTGTATGTAAGTGTTCAGGTGTTGCTGTTGAGGAGTCGAATGGCCTGGTGGTAAAAGCTGTTAGGGGCTCAGTGGCGTCCCCTTGTGGTCACACAGCCGTGTGCTAAAAGCATTTCAATTCATTTTTTCCCTCATCAAACAACATGCCATACCACAGAATGACAAAGCGAAAACAGGATTTTAGATATACAGTCGACCCCCGCAAAGTCGCGGTTCAGAGTTCACGGCCTCAGTCGTTCACGGATTTTTCCTTAGAACACAACTAAATAATTGTTTGCGGAAACCGCAAATATACTCCGCAATTTTTTATGCCATTTTTTCATGGCATAAAATTTTAACGCAAAATTATTAAGAACAATATAATTTACTAATTTTGAAACATAAATATTAACTTTAATTCAGCTTAATTTCCATATAAAATATAATACAGTATAAATGTTTTAGTACTGTAGAGAGAGCACAAAGCAACCGTAGAGGAAAACGCGGCTTGGGATGGTGAAAAACTGTACCCCTGTACTCAGATGTGGGAGGTTTGAAAATAGCCAATCCGAGAGCGTTATTCATTTCTCCTGGCTGCTGATTGGCTGCTGCCCTGTGACGTCTCTCCGGCAGATCCAGGCTAGAATTCCCGCATCATAATAGTTTACGGCGTGTAGCTGTCTCGAGTGTTTCGCTGAATGCTTTTTGTTTTGTTCTTCTTAAAGTCCTAAGATGTCGCCCAAGCATCCTTCACCTTCTAAGGCTTCTGGCAATGAACCTAAGCATGGGATCCCTATATGGTCCGGGCTCTGAAAGTTAATAGTGGCATCAATGCTGCCATTAAGACATATAAAACCCTCCTCACCACCATGAACAAACAACGGCAGCAACTTCCCATCACAATGTTCCTCCAAGGTTCAATTCTGGGCTTAAACATACAGTAAACCAAATGTAACGTAAACTAAAAAAATGAAGAACAAGGTGCCCGATTAACACCTGGCGCTGGGGCCTAACTTGACAAATAGGCTAAGTAGGCTGAGGAATACCTCCACCGAAGGATACGAATGTTGTGACTGTCGCCATTATTATGACATCACATCCTGTGACGCCAGCAACGCAGCAGGAGGGGTCATGTGACATCATGTTTGAAAATCTTCAATTATACGGTATATTACATTATACTAGCTGTATTGTAGACTAGCTCTTAAGCACAGAAGCCTCATCGCATTGAAATCAATTCAACTGAACGTGACTGCAGTCCGCAACGCCAACACCATTACCCAAGACGCGCTCACTAAAGGGTGGCATTCACTCTTAGAAAATGCTGGTTCTTTAACGGCACCATATGGTTCTTTGCTGGGTTGTGTGCTTCCTCATAGAACCCTTGAGTCCTCGTAGACTCCAAACTGTACACAACTGTGCCTCTTATTTTGCTGTTTTGCAGCTAAGTTCAAGTATATGGGGGGCTGTCCCAAACCTTTTTTTGTGTATCAAGGCTGATTATTTCACAATATATATATATATATTCATTCCATTCGTAGTCCGAGTCTCGACGACCTGAATTGTATGGGTGGTTACCTACCAGGTAATGCTTGTGGTTGGTCTGCCATTCAGCAAACATCCACCACGCCACAAGCGTTACCTGGTAGGTAACCACCCACACAATTCATGTCGTTGAGACTCGGACTACGAATGCAATGAATGTAATTACTCTGGACCTACAGGCTGTCAAATAAGCAATCCACACGCCATAAAGGGACTTCGTCTCCGACGTTGACGTCCGAGGTTCGATTCCCCAAGAGGGGTGCAGTAGAGTGTGTACGCCTGATGAGCCCAAATGAGGGCGAAACACGTGTCACGTACTCTTTGCTTTATTTGACAGTAAACTATTTAATATATATATATATATATATATATATATATATATATATATATATATATATATATTGTCACGCATGTGCGCATGGGAGGCAACTAAAGGGTCTAAATGAAAGTAATTCCACACCAGACACCAGGAGGCAGAAGAAGTGCACTGACCTTTTTTCTCACTTTCCTGCAGGCCGTTCACGGGAAATTCCTCCTGGCCCTGATGACGGCACTTCCGATTCCCTTGGGTGTGGTCCCCCCCCACTCTGATGATGTCACGTCTGGGCCCTCCTGATGATGTCACTTCCTGGTCCTTCTGATGATGTCACTTCTGAGCCCTCGTGATGATGTCACTTCCGGTTCTGGCCCTTCTGATGATGTCACTTCCAGTCCCGAACCCATGGAGGAAGATCCTTCTGGATCTGGCCCCTGTTGACATCATATCCTGTTTGGGCCTTTAAATCCGCCATTTAACATACAGTTCATGAGTTCTGTTTTGGACTCCGAACTGTGCACAACATTGTTATCAATTTACGTGTTTTGCAGCCAGGGAACAATATGTGGGTGGTTGCCCCAAACCTTTTATAACTTCTGTCTATAATTTGTATGACAATATATATGTGTGTGCGCGTGTATTCATATATGGTCATGTGAAAAGATGATTTCCCCATGGGGATTAACAAGGTGGGTGGCACGGTGGCGCAGTGGGTAGCGCTGCTGCCGCGCAGTAAGGAGACCTGGGTTCGCTTCCAGGGTCCTCCTTGTGTGGAGTTTGCATGTTCTCCCCGTGTCTGCGTGGGTTTCCTCCCACAGTCCAAAGACATGCAGGTTAGGTGCATTGGCGATCCTAAATTGTCGCTTTGTGTGTGTGCCCTGTGGTAGGCTGGCACCCTGCCCGGGGTTTATTCCTGCCTTGCACCCCGTTTTGGCTGGGATTGGCTCCAGCAGACCCCTGTGTTAGACCAGCATTTGTCAACATTTAAGTTTTCATAACAGTTTTTTGAAAGGAGCCCACTAATACCAATTTGTTCTTTTTTAATTAATGATGTATCATAGATGCATATTTTATTATACCTACTTAACTTTTATCGACATTTATCTAACTCCATATTTATTTTTCTAGTATCAGAATGTAGTTTAAGTGCATTTGTTTTGGTTTCAATAGACATATTTTTCATATTTTCGATTCTTGTTTTCTTTTTTTCACATCTTCGCACCCCCCTTTTTGTTACTTTGCCCCACAGTTTGAGAACCACTGTGTTAGGATATAGCGGGTTGGAAATTGGATGGATGGATGGATCAACAAGGTAAATAAAAAAAAAAAAAAATTTCATTACCCGCTTATCCAGGGCAAGGTCAAGCGGACATTATACCCCAATAAAAAGAAAATTTTAAATTAAAAAAAATATGATAGGTAATAAAAAAAAAAAGGCTAATGTACAGCGGAGCGGCTGATGGTCTGACCACATGTGGGTCTGGCAGGTCAGCAGAGAAGGGGGGGGCGTGTCTTAACCTGGGCGGAGTTAAACACCTAACATATAAAAGGTGTAAAAGTGCGCCATTTCTAAATCAGACCTGACAAACGGTATTGAAACAATTGAGAACAATTCCGTGCTCCCTTCTAAACCAGGCAGGTTCGGGACTCGCAGCCATGTTTTGAGCTTCAAAAAGCACAATTATGCTACTTTTCAAAGAATGTAAATAGGTTTGCGGAAGACGCAGGTGTTTTTGTTTAAGAAGGCAGGACGATTGCAGTACAAAGAGCAGGGATGCTGTTATTTAAATACCTCAGGACGGAGTGAAAAATAAATATTGGAGGTGAAACACTTCAACTGAAAGCAGTAAATGACTCGTCCATACCTGCCAACTTTATGGCATTACGACTCCTCCAAGGCCTTATAGGTTGTTCATGTAAACCCACAGCATTCCAATGGTTTAAAAACAACAAACCAGTTCGCCAGATTCCAATGGTGAGAAGCTCGTGAACTTAGTGCGAGTGCTAGGAGAAAACCTGCATGTGTAAAAACAAACGTTATTTGGCTGTAATAAATGCCACCTATTTTATCACTTCATAATTCAAAGTGTTGAAAGATCACCAGCTGTTCTGAGTATTCCTCGTTGTTATTATTGCCAAAGACTAGTGAGTTTTAGTCATAACATGATAATAAAGTGCATTTCTTTCCAACCTGTCAGAATGATGCCAGTCACTATTAAAGAATTCCCCTAAATAATTATTTTTTGGACTCGTGCTAATCTAGGGCTGTGGTTTTTGTGTGTCGTTGGCACAGCGGTTGGCACTGTTATGACACAACCCCAGAGATCTCGAGCTGACACAGCCTGGACACTGACTGCACTTTATATGGTGTTCCCATTTGGGGGGATTTTCTAAATGCTCTGCTTTCCACCTGCATCCCAAAAATGTTACCTGTTTATTAATAAATAGGGATAAATAATCAGCCTGGATGTCCGCAGTAGTGTAGCTTGTCCTTTGTGCAAGATGTAGCCAGTGTGACCGGCAGCAAGGAGGCACTTGGGAGCAGAGGAGTCTTGTCTTACAGTTGTGCTTGAAAGTTTATGAACCCTTTAGAATTTTCTATATTTCTGCATAAATATGACCTAAAACATCATCAGATTTTCACTCAAGTCCTAAAAGTAGATAAAGAGAAACCAGTTAAACAAATGAGACAAAAATATTATACTTGGCCATTTATTTATTAAGGAAAATGATCGAATATTACATATTTGTGAGTGGCAAAAGTATGTGAACGTTTGCTTTCAGTTCATGGTGTGAACCCCCATTGCAGCAATAACTGCAACTAAACGTTTCCGGTAACTGTTGACCAGTCCTGCACACCGGCTTGGAGGAATTTTCGCCCACTCCTCCGTCCAGAACAGCTTCAACTCTGGGATGTTGGTGGGTTTCTTCACATTAACTGCTCACTTCAGGTCCTTCCACAACTTTTCGATTGGTAAGGTCAGGACTTTGACTTGGCCATTCCAAAACATTAACTTTATTCTTCTTTAACCATTCTTTGGTAGAACGACTTGTGTGCTTAGGGTCGTTGTCTTGCTGCATGACCCACCTTCTCTTGAGATTCAGTTCATGGACAGATGTCCTGACATTTTCCTTTAGAATTCTCTGATATAATTCAGAATTCATTGTTCCATCAATGAAGGCAAGCCGTCCTGGCCCAGATGCAGCAAAACAGGCCCAAACCATGATACTACCACCACCATGTTTCACAGATGGGATGATAAGGTTCTTATGCTGGAATGCAGTGTTTTCCTTTCTCCACACATAACGCTTTTCATTTAAACCAAAAGGTTCTATTTTGGTCACATCCGTCCACAAAACCTTCTTCCAATAGCCTTCTGGTTTGTCCATGTGATCTTTAGCAAACTGCAGGCGAGCAGCAATGTTTTTTTTGGAATAGCAGTGGCTTTCTCCTTTCAACCCTGCCATGCACACCATTGTTATTCAGTGTTCTCCTGATGATAGTCTCATGAACATGAACATTAGCCAATGTGAGAGAGGCCTTCAGTTGCTTAGATGTTACCCTGGGGTCCTTTGTGACCTCACCGACTATTACACGCCTTGCTCTTGGAGTGATCTTTGTTGGTCGACCACTCCTGGGGAGGGTAACAATGGTCTTGAATTTCCTCCATTTGTACACAATCTGTCTGACTGTGGATTGGTGGAGTACAAACTCTTTAGAGATGGGTTTGTAACCTTTTCCAGCCTGATGAACATCAACAACTCTTTTTGTGAGGTCCTCAGAAATCTCCTTTGTTCGTGCCATGATACACTTCCACAAACACATGTTGTGAAGAGCAGAATTTGATAGATCCCTGATCTTTAAATAACACAGGGTGCCCACTCACACCTGATTGTCATCCCATTGATTGAAAACACCAGACTCGGATTTCACCTTCAAACTAACTGCTAATCCTAGAGCTTCACATACTTTTGCCACTCACAAATATGGAATATTTGATCATTTTCCTTAATAAATAAATGACCAAGTATAATATTTTGGTCTCATTTGTTTAACTGGTTTCTTTTTATCTACTTTTAGGACTTGAGTGAAAATCTGATGATGTTTTAGGTCATATTTATGCAAAAAATATAGAACATTCTACAGGGTTCACAAACTTTCAAGCACAACTGTATGTGAGAGCCATGGAGGACAGATGGGCATCCCGGTTAGACGACAGCATCACCTCTTGCCAAGAATGAAGGTGCCAGGGGATGGACAAGAAGAAGCTGGAGGTCAGGAGCAGTTCCATCCCCCTATACGTTAGGTGGCACTGGTCTGCCCAACTTGGACACAAGTAGGAAACTAGAGTCTGGAAGTGCAACCCTGTCGGGGTCCCTGGGTGCCGCCGTCACTGATGGACTGCCCTGGTTCCCAAACAACCGAGATGTTCTCCCCACAAGTCATTCCAAGTCACTGGAAGCCATTGTGAGTCCAGTATAAAAGGAGCCTCAGGGGGTCCGAGTCGAGAGGCAGCGGGCAACACTCAACAGGAGGCAGAAGGAGAGGACAGAGTTTCCTTGTCTGTGTGGTTATTGGTTGTGCTTCACTGTACAAAGTGCTGGGTGGATTAAGAAAAAGCCTTTATTTGATCTCATGACTGTGTTGGGGGTCTGGGCCTCGGTGGTGACCACTACTGGTAACACTTCAATATCCCCTCCAATTCTACCTCCAGCAGGTCCAGAATTTATCCCATTACTGACCCTGCCCTTTCCTCCTGCATTTTGATCTGGTGGTCCTCTATTGAAATGATGTTACTAGCCCAGCACACCAAAGTGTAGAAAATCTCCGTGGCCATCACAGATTTGTAGACGATGTGAAGGACGTCATGACCCACATTAAAGGAGCACAGTCTCCTAAGGAAGAAGAGCCTGCTCTGCCCTTTCTTCTCTTGTTCCTCTGTGTTCTAAGAACCAATCCAGTCTGTCACTGATGTGGACCCCCAGGTATTTGTAGGAGTTCACCACCTCTTGTGATAAGAATACACAGGAGACATCAAAGATTTGGGCAGCCACCCATATAGTATGCCCTGGCTGCAAATGGATATTGTTTCATAGAGATGTGTTCAGTACAAAGTCCACAACAGAACTGCTTCATAGGTGCAAAGATGGTGGCTTTAAAGGCCGAGATCGGAAGTGACGTCATCATGGGCATTGGAACCGCGGAAGTGACAGCATCATGGATGCTGGAAAACAGAAGTGACGTCATCATGGACGCCAGAAGTGACGTCATCATGGGCACCGGAACCGGAAGTGATGGCATAATGGACGCCGAAAAACGGAAGTGACGTCATCATGTGCACCAGAAGTGATGGCATAACGGGTGCTGGAAAATGGAAGTGACGTCATCACGGGCACCGGAACTGGAAGTGACAACATTATAGACGCTGGAAAACGGAAGTGACGTCATCAAGGATGCCAGAAGTGACGTCATCTTGGGCACCGGAACCGGAAGTGATGGCATAATGGGCACTGGAAAATGGAAGTAACATCATCATGGGCACCGGAACCGCGGAAGTGACAGCATCATGGATGCCGAAAAATGGAAGTGACGTCATCATGGGCACCAGAAGTGATGGCATAACGGGCGCTGGAAAATGGAAGTGACGTCATCATGGGCACCGGAACTGGAAGTGACAACATCATAGATGCTGGAAAACGGAAGTGACATCATCAAGGGCACCAGAAGTGATGGCATAATGGGCGCTGGAAAATGGAAGTAACGTCATCATGGGCTCCGGAACCACGGAAGTGACAGCATCATGGACACCGAAAAATGGAAGTGACGTCATCATGGGCACCAGAAGTGATGGCATAACGGGCGCTGCAAAATGGAAGTGACGTCATCATGGGCACCGGAACTGGAAGTGACAACATCATAGACGCTGGAAAACGGAAGTGACGTCATCAAGGATGCCAGAAGTGACGTCATCATGGGCACCGGAAACGGAAGTGATGGCATAATAGGTGCCGGAGAAATGGAAGTGACATCATCATGGGCACCAGAAGTGACATCATCATGGGTGCCAGAACCAGAAGTGATGGCATAATGGACGCCGAAAAACGGAAGTGACATCATCATGTGCACCAGAAGTGATGGCATAACGGATGCCAGGACCCGGTGGGATTTCACATGCATGGTGTGCAGAGGATTGAGAGAGAAAGTCAGTGCACCTCGACACAACCCTGGTCTGGCGTGGAATTATCACTATTCAGGCCCATTAGCTGCCTCCCAGTCGCACGTGTGTGACACTCTACATCCACTCCTTGAATAGCGACCGGGCGTAGAGGCTCTTTGGGGCAGCAAAACTCAATGAGCAGTTTGTTGGTTCTGCTGATGTTCAGTTTCAAACACTTTTCAAAGTTCTCCCCGTGACTCCTCTCCTTTATCTCGTCCCCCACTTATCAACACACCCCGTTAGTGCAGAGTCATCTGACAATTTTTGCAAATGACATGATATTCATGGTATATAAATAAATATATTATTAATATTTTTTTATTAATTAACTCTATTATACAATGTACATCGTGCTTAACTCCGTTCACAGTTACGCAAATTGAACACTGGGAGAAGCTCACACGGATGAAGTGACATAACAATGGGGAACAGATTAGGGAAAAACAATGGGAACCCAACAGGAAAAGACACAACATAACAAAGATTACTAGGATTTAGCAAAGCTCTAAATGACCAAAAGTAGAATGTCAGACACCTGTCACACGGACACACGTCACTCCTCCTTTCGGATCACCATACAGCTCCTTCCGGCAGCACATGTGAAGTTCAGATCCTTGATGCTTTCCTAGAGAGCAGTCAACGGGAGACGCTTGTGATGTCCAAAGCTCCTTCTCGCTGGTGACACTACCTCTGTGGGACCTCACATCTCAATCTACTGCTCTGAGCCGGTGGAACGAGTTGCCCACCACCATCTAAAATCCTCTTTAAGAAGTGTTTGAAGACTTGGGGGATTTCTAGGGGCTTTGAGAAGTTCTTGCAACTAAGGGATCTTAATGGGCTTGTATCTGTTCTGTGCTCTTCACTTGTTATAGTCCATTTTGTACTCTTGTCCTGTGACCCTTACTCGCATACAGTCCCACCTGGGTGACGTTTATTCAATTAATGTTAACCGTTTTTTGCGCCACGTCTAAAGTGTTGTAACAGGATAATGGATTATTAGGACCAAACGAGGACCCTGTTAAGGTCTTCTTCCTCAGCAGTAACTGACTTCAAGATGCACCTAGGTAGCCCCTACTCAAACAATTAAAACCCATTTACAGAAGAACAAAATAGGCTGACCTCATTATTTCCCTTGTGATGAAGCAACCATCCATCGATAAGAGTCTCACTCAATTGTAATTACTATTGCAAAACAACTTTCCTTTCCATCGAACTCCTAGGGCCATGCCAGGATAATTTTAAAACAACAAAAAAAAAAGACATTTCCACAAAGAAAATTTTGTTGTGAGAAACCAAAATGCCAGATGTCCGTGTCTGGTCTCCACATGTATTCGGAATGTTCTCAAAAAACTCAACGAAGCCTGTGAAAACTTCACGTGGATTATGAAGGATTTAGTTCTAAATTGTGATTGTGGCCCAGATGGTGGAATGATAATTACTATAATGTTTTTCTTATAAATAAAAGTCAAGTCATGACAGGAATACCAACCTGTGCTTTCCCCTTGATTCTATCCGAGCCCCCTTGTGGTGTAACAAGAATGTCCTGTGGTGGAATTTTTAAGGCTTCTTCGTGAATGGGGAGCTGTGCACGAGGGTTTGTCGGCGAGACAAAAGTTTTTAATTACCGCAACGCCTTCACTCTAAGGACAATTGTGACCTTCTTTAGGAAGCTTAAAGCATTGAATGCTGGGAAATGTAGAAATCAAAGAAAAGATTAAACAAGCAGCAAAGTAAATGGGCTCGGTAGAGCAACGTACTCAACTGATTGTTCATAGTGGGCATTCAGAAAGGCTTCAGACCCCGTGGCTTTTTAAACATCTTGTTATGTTGCAGCCTTATGCTCAAATCATTTCAATTCATTTTTTCCTTCATCAAACAACACTCAACACCCCAGAATGACAAAGTGATAAATAAAATATTGTCATGCATGTGTGTCTGGGAACCACCTTCTTGACTCTGATGAGGAAAGCAGTACCACCCCGGGCCAAGAGATGGCGCTGATGCTAATGTTATTTTCTCCTTTTTTCCCCAGCAACCAAGAAAAAGTGCCCAGGGGGGCATGACTGATTCCGACCGTTCATCAGAGAAATTCTGCCCATTCCGGTCCTCAGAATGTAGGGACGGCTCATTCCCTGGTCAGATGCTAACCAGAGGAGACATGGAGGAAAGAACTTCCGTGATTCACACAATCAGCTAGCCTTGAGAGACAATCTTTTTTTTTTGAGCCGCTATCAGCTGTCTTTTCAGTTATTTGATGAAATGAGGCTACCAGGGTGGCCCCCCAACCTTTTTTATTTTCGTGTCTCTGCCTTATCTACAACATGTACAAATATATCTTGTGGCCACTAGATGGTGCCAAAGAGCCCCATACACCAATCATGAATGTGTAGACAAGTCCCGGGTATAAAACAAAGGTTTTATTTTAAGTAAAATATCAAGCACAATAAAGTAATTCTACTTCCTCCTCTGCTACTCCTCCCAAGCAAGGGTCAGCAATCTCTTCTCCCAGCTCCGACTCGCCTGGACAAGGCAGTGTGGTCTTCTTTCATTCGTGCCAGGGCATCACCCGATGGAAGTACTTCAACACCATACGGGAGTCCACAACAATAGGAAGTGTAACCTTAGCAGCACCCACAGTCCCTAGCAGGGTCCCCAGACTACAATTCCCAGCATTCCCTGAGGGCATCTAAATGGATCCCGTAGCCCAGGGATGCTGCAGCCTAGCGTCTGGGGGAAAACAATAAGCTGAATATTCTGCCTTCCCCTGTCCTTCCATAATATTGATGTCCTGTCCTGAGAAGGATCCCACATCAGTTCTTTTCGGGATGCCACACAATAGATTTATGGAAACTAATGTCCAGATGCACATATTCTTTACAATGCATTTGCACTGCCTGCTTTTTTATACCAATTGACCCTTCAAAAAATGACTCGAGTCAAGAACGCTGATCCTGATCATTCTTATAAGAGCTGCACGCACGTCTCGAGTGGCTTAAAGCTCCCCTTTTGTGCCCTGAGGCTAACTGGGGCTTTAGTGAAGACAATGGATCAAGTAAACCACCTGCAGAAAGGAAAACAAGGAGACTACCACAAGGGCCCTCTGTGTATTTACAAGTTTAAAGTAACAATAATGCTTTACTAAAAAAGCATGTCTAAGTCACGCTTGTAAATGGTGGGTTATTCTTCATTACATATTTACTTTAGGAGGCAGATGAATGGCTCTGAGAGTTTTTTTTTTGTTTTTATTGTGTGGTTGTTAGTTCAGTGGCATGCAACTAATTATTTTACACAAAGCCACCACTTACTGGGCTGAGTACGCTTTTATAAGAAGGAATGTAAAGACAAGAGAGAAACGACAGGAAGAGACTGACGTCCACACTGACTTCCTAGCAGACATGGAGAAGCTTCTGGTATACCAGTGTTCTTTTGAGAAGGGACACGTAACGCACAAAGTGTTCTTTGCACAGTCCTAGCCTGTTGACGTGACCTCAAAATTGTGTCCATATCCATATGGATGGTCTGCTGGAGTTTGTTTAATGGAGGTTAACACTGGACCCAAAGGGCAAGCGGCAGAAAATGGAAACAACGCGCACAAAATAAGAGGTAGTTCATGCAAAATAAGACATGGCATGCACAAACAAGAGGTGCCGCACGCAAAATAAGATGTGACACACACAAACAAGAGGTGAAGTGCGCCAAGTAAGATGTAAAGTGCACAGACAAGAGGCGCCGTGCGCAAAATAAGATGTGACACACGCAAACGAGAACTGATATACACCAAATTAGACGTAAAGCGTACAAAATAAAACGTGACGCACACAAACAAGAGGTGGCGTATGCAAAATAAGACCGAAATGTACAAACAAGAGGTGCTGTGTGCAAAACAAGATGTAAAGCACACAAACAAGAGGTGATGTATGCAAAATAAGACGTAAAACGTACAAATAAGCGGTTCCACATGCAAAACAAGATGGGACGCACACAAAATAAGACATGACGCATGCAAACAAGAGGTGATGTACACCAAATTAGATGTGAAGCATACAAACAGGAGATGATGTGCGCAAAATAAGATGAAACGCACGCAAAATAAGACGTGACGCATGCAAAATAAGATGAAACGCACGCAAAATAAGATGTGACGCATGCAAAATAAAATGCGGCGCATGCAAAATAAGATGTGACGCACGCAAACAAGAGGTGATGCGCGCCAAATAAGATGTAAAGCGTACAAAATAAAACGTGATGCACACAAACAAGAGGTGATGTATGCAAAATAAGACAAAATGTACAAACAAGGGGTGCTGTGTGCAAAACAAGATGTAAAGCACACAAACAAGAGGTGATGTGCGCAAAGAATAGGTGATGTGTACCAAATAGGATGTAAAGTATACAAATAAGAGATTCCGAATGCAAAACAAGACGTAACGCACACAAAATAAGATGTGACTCACACAAACAAGAGATAATGTGCACCAAATTAGACGTAAAGCATACAAACAGGAGGTGATGTGCGCAAAATAAGAAGTGCCACATGTAAAATAACAGGTGATGCACGCAAAATAAGACATGACACACACAAAATAAGATGTGACGCACGTAAACAAGAGGTGATGTGCGCCAAATAAGAAGTAAAGCATACAAAATAAAACGTGATGCACACAAACAAGAGGTGATGTATGCAAAATAAAACGTAAAACGTATAAATAAGCGGTTGCACATGCAAAACAAGATGGGACGCACACAAAATAAGACGTGACGCGTGCAAACAAGAGGTGATGTACACCAAATTAGATGTGAAGCGTACAAACAGGAGATGATGTGTGCAAAAGAAGATGAAACGCAGGCAAAATAAGACGTGACGCATGCAAAATAAAATGCGCCGCATGCAAAATAAGATGTGACACACGCAAACAAGAGGTGATGTGCGCCAAATAAGATGTAAAGCGTACAAAATAAAACGTGACGCACACAAAGAAGAGGTGACGTATGCAAAATAAGACAAAAAATGTACAAACAAGGGGTGCTGTGTGCAAAACAAGATGTAAAGCACACAAACAAGAGGTGATGTGCGCAAAGAATGGCTGATGTGCGCCAAATAGGATGTAAAGTGTACAGATAAGAGGTTCTGAATGCAAAACAAGACGTAACACACACAAAATAAGATGTGACACATGCAAACATGAGGTATTATATGCAAAATAAGACAAAATGTACAAACAAGAGGTGGTGCGTGCAAAACAAGATGTAAAGCACACAAACAAGAGGTGATTTGTGCAAAATAAGACGTAAAAGATACAAATAAGAGGTTCCACATGCAAAACAAGATGTAACGCGCACAAAATAAGACGTGACGCATGCAAACAAGAGGTGATGTGCACCAAAATTACATCTGAAGCATTCAAACAGGAGGTGATTTGCGCAAAATAGGATGAAACGCATGCAAAATAAGATGTGACGCACGCAAACAAGAGGTGATGTGCGCCAAATACAATGTAAAGCATACAAAATAAAACGTGATGCACACAAACAAGAGGTGATGTATGCAAAACAAGATGTAACACACACAAACAAGAGGTGCTGTGTACAAAATAAGTCATGACACATACTAACAAGAGGTGGCACATGTCAAATTAAAGGGGTGCCAGCACATTCAAGTCTGCTGCACTTGTTTTCTTTTTCTGTTGCTCGCCCTTTGGGGGCTGCTGTGGAGATAGTCACATGCTATATGTGAGCACTGGGAGTGTCTCACGGGTACAAAAGGGAAGATTGAAAGTGTGACACAGCCACTAACCCAGTTCCGGGTGGGCCAATGAAGAAAGTGGGTGGGTGCAATACTGACGCCGTCCCTGTTTTAGATTCTCAATTCAGAGATGCAACACTGAAAGGCTTTATGGAAGAAATATGTCTTTTCAATGAAATTTGTTTTATTTGCAGTTGAGAAAAGATGGCATTGTTGCCTTTCAATTCTATTGTCCTGGGTCTGAACCACGGAGCAGACAGTGCCTGAACGGATTGGGCACATTTTCCCTGTGTTAAGTTGATTGGTGCTTACAGTTTTCCCATCTGGAGTTGGTTGGAAGTCCGTAAGAATAGCTGAGTGTAACCTTAGCAGCACCCACAGTCCCTAGCAGTGCTGTGCCCCCGAACTACAATTCCAAGCATTCCCTGAGGGCATCCGAATGGATACCGTAGCCCAGCGATGCTGCCACCTAGCATCTGAGAGAATACAATAATCAGAAAATACTGTATTCCTTTGTCCTTCCATAATATTGGTGTCCTGTCCAGGGAAGGATCCCACATTAATTCTGGTAGGGACACAGGTGTCACCGTGTGGCTGTAGTTTTTCCGTCTAGAGTAGGTTCTTTATTTGATCATGGATTCATAGTCATGCCCTCCAAAACAAATCTCCGAGCTATCATAACTGAGTGAATATTAAACCCGAACAAACACCGCTAAAAGGTTTTTAATTATCTTCCAATTTTTGGCACAGAAACTTTCATTTGCTGGGAACAGTTTCCATCAGCCGTAAGAAGATGCTTCCTATATCTCAGTTTCAAGAAACTTTGGCATTAAACCTGATGGATGAGTCACACTTGCCTCTCAACTCGTGTAACATCTCATAAATGAATCCACATCCGCAACGTCAGCTTTAATCTGCGCTTATCTCTTCCTGGATTGCATTTTAATTTTTTTTTTGGTTATCCCACAGTTTATTATTTCCTCTATATAACACAAAACGCAGTGACACATCTATTGACAGATGCTTACTGTCACACTCATTTTGCTTTCTACACGCTAGCACTTTATTTGTTTCTTATTTCTTATCTGCTGGCCTTCTTCTGAGTCTTATTTAAAAGAATAATTCACTCATATGTATTTTCTTTTGTATGTTGCTGACTGCAAGAAGGTTGCAGTGATGGCCCAAGACAAAATTTTAATCTCATGTTTTTATGCAGAATGGAAATAAATAAGTTGCATAGACTAAGAGTCACAAAGCCCATACGTTCTGACAGTCCCAGAAATGCCCACGTGGGGGAAACCCCATCAAAAACCCCAGCAAGACACAAAAGGGCCTAGTAGAAATATTATAATATTAGAAGGTTGGTTTATCCTTAACTTGCTTTCCCCCGTGGCTGTGCCCACATAGAAGTGACACAGGACAAACTTTAAAAATCAATAATAAAAAATGTAATTCTGGCCAAGGGGAAAGTAGGTCACTCCAACGTCAAACGTCGGCACTGTATCTGATCGTGTTCGGCTCTAATGGGAGAGCGTCCCTTACGTGGGGAAAAAAAAACGTGGCTGTTATATCTCTTTCAAAAGCGTCAAACGTTACTCCTTAACAATCTCTAGATGATGATGTCTGCTGAACAAACAGGTAAGAGGAGGCAAAGTGCGCTCCAACATGTGGCGAGAGGTACAACGACTTGAACAGAGGCTGGCGCGAGAGTGAGGAGGGCCCCACCCGGGCTCCCTACTCCTGAGGTCCCGCCTCCCTCTCCCCTCGGCCTGCTGTGTCTCTCTCGGATTCGCGCGAATAAATTGGTACCCCAAGCGGACTATGATACTTAGCGTGATGAGAGAACTCGCAAATTCTAGAAAAAAGCCCAATCTACATCCGTTAAGTAGTTCTCTCGTTCGTTAACTAAGCGGATGTAAGATATGCCCTAAGGCTGACGCGTGAGTGACGAGGGCCCCAGCCCCTCCCCTCGGCCCACTGCATCTCTCTCGGATTTCTGCAAATAAATCGATGCTGCAAGCGAACTATGATACTTAGTGTGATGAGAGAAGTCGCAAAATGAATCGGAATGTTCAAGAAAATTCTAGAAAAAAGCCAGATCTAAATACGTTGAGTAGTTCTCTCGTGAAAAGCAGACATACAAACAGAGAGACAGACGTTGAATTTTATATATACATATATAAACATATATATACATATATATATATATATATATATATATATATATATATATATATATATATATATATATAATATATATATATATATATATATATATATATATATATATATATATATATATATATATATATATATAGATTGTCACAGGGACGCCTGGAAGGACCAGGAGGTGGCTTATATGTCCCCTTGGCCACGAGGGGACAAACCGCCCTGGGTCTTGAGTGGACCACGGGGAAGGAGCAAGGAGCTTCAAGCCCACTGGGGCCCGTGGCCACCGCCAGGGGTTGCCTCGAGTGTCATAGAACCCGGGAGATCAACACTTTTACCACACCTGGGAAGGTGGAGGAAGGACATACCAGGGACGCCCGGGGTGCTTCCGGGTGCAAGGGCAGCACTTCCGCCACACCAGGAAGTGCTGCTGGAAGATTGTCATCAGGCACCTGGAGCACATCCGGGTGGGTATTAAAGGGGCCGCCTCACTCCAATCAGAGAGCTAGAGTCGGGAGTGGGAGCAGGACGACGCTCCCGTGAGGAGAGGAAAGGTGGCGCACAGACATTTAGAGAGAGGCCTGTGGAAGGTGATTGGTGCTGGGGGCACCATGTGCTGTGCGGAACTTGTTTAATAAACGTGCGGTTGATAAAGTGCTGGTGTTAGTCTGGTGGTGTTTGGACCCGGGTCTCACAAGATGATAATGCTCTGAAAGGAGTTCCCTAAACAGTAAGGCAATTCAAAGTCCTTGGATAGGAGACCATCTAGGAAAAGCTCGGGTTTCTGCTGGAAAAGGTGTTGGTGAGGTCAGTAGGGGGTGCTTACTGTTTACCTGTGTGTGGATCCCAATGACCCAGTGCAGTGACAGGGACATGATATTGCGCCGTCCTTCAGATGAGACATAAAACTGAAGTCCTGACTATATGTGGCCATTAAAGATCCCTGGGTATCTTTCAAAAAGAGTGGGGTGTATCCCGATGTCTGGGTGAAACTGGCCACCGTGGCCTGGTCATACTGGCCCCCTAATCTTCCTCTGTCTCTGACTGGCTATTTCTCTCTCACCACTTCACCACCTAACAGCTCATGTGTGGTACCAAAATGGCTGCCGTTGCATAATCCAGGTGGGTTCTGTGCATTAGTGTTGGCTGATGTGGCTCCCCACTCACTGACTTGCTTTGATAAGTGAGAAAAAGTGCTACCTACATGTATTATTATTATTATTATGGAATAAATGACCAAGTAGTGTAAGATGTTAGGGACCTTCAAAGCTCAACTTGATGTCAAGAATTAAGTGAACAGGACTGGCAAGCTTTGTGGGGCTGGCCCCCTAATCATCCCCTGTCTCTAACTGAGTAGCTATCTATCACCCCTTCACCATCTATTGTGTGGCGAGTTGTGCTGGTGCAAAAATGGCTGCCGTCACATCATCTGGGTGGATGCTGCACATTAGTGGTGTATGAAGTGACTAACCAATCACCGAAGCGCTCACCGAATAGTGAGAAAAATGCTATATAACCACAAGGGGTGGGGGGGGGGGGGCACTGAGCTCCAAACCTCAGACACAATATCACCAAACACAACTCCAGGTTTAACCACCTTAGCCTTAGAGCTGAGAGTCACTTGGGCTGTAAAAACTGTGCTAAAAGTGTTAATCCCGAGAGTCACTTAGGTGACGGTGTAGACGCGTCTCGCCATTACTCGGGCTATAAAAGTGCCAACAGCGTTAGTGGCGAGTGGTACCCGGGCAACAGTATAAGCATGTCTTGCATAAATGTCAGGCCCGAGAGTTACCCATAAGGGCAACAGTGTAAACGCGTCTTCTCCTAGCCTCGTAATTGCGTCTCGTAAGAAACGGCTCTCAGCAGCAGTGCTGATGAAGTGAATAGATAGTGTGAATAAGGCGCTATATAAGAGTCCGACCAGGCACAGATTCACACTGAGGCATGTATAAATTGTACACAAATCTTTTTATTTTATCTTCAGCCGTGGGGCACGTGCTTGTTCCCAATTGCACTCCCGTGTGGGCCCAATGATTAGACCAGTTGGGCTTAACTATCTCCGCCTCGCCCCCTGGTGGCCATCCCAGGTCCCCACAGGGTTGGGAAGAACTCCATCTCCCATGAAACCCTGTGGGAAACTGAGGCATCATCAACCAGGGAGGCTGCCACCAAGCGTCCCGGGGGAGGTATTGAGGAGTCCATGGCTGCTCCCCCGGAATACAAGTAGAAGGGACGTCCTGGCTGGGCATGGACCCTGGCCGTCTTCCACAATAGATAGATAGATAGATAGATAGATAGATAGATAGATAGATAGATAGATAGATAGATAGATAGATAGATAGATAGATAGATAGATAGATAGATAGATAGATAGCGTAGTTGGCAGGATTAGATAGATAGATAGTGTGACAGATTGAGGTCTCCGTGACCCCTTGAACCCTCAGACTAGACGTCAGACACCAGGTAAAATTCCAAATATAATATTTATTATTATAAATAAGTGCACAAAGCACCCTCCTCTCCACAATACTCAATAACAAACCACAATAATCAATAATCAATCCTCCACACTCCCAGACACTTTGCCACCCTTCCTCCCAGCTCAGCTCAACATCTGGGATTTCCCATAGTCCTTTTATAGTCCTGATCTGGAAGTGTTTCGTCCTCTCTGTCCACGTGACTAGGAACACTTCCGGGTCATATAAAAAACTCTTCTTCACCCCGGAGGCACGTCGTTTCTTCCTGTCATTTGATCTTGACGCACCTCCGGGTTATAGGGCACATAAGAGTCCGACAACCTCCCTACAGCGACTCCTGGAGGCCCCCATGGTATCCAGCAGGGCTGTGCATATAAACTACAGAGTCCATGATGCCCTGCTGGAATTCGGGGCACGTTCATGCTGTCGGGAGAGCTCCTCCTGGTGGCCTGGGGGTGAGGGCCGGAGTAGAAAGCCGGCAATCCTTCACAATAGATAGATAGATAGATTATTATTCCCATACTGAATTCAAAGTGATATCAAAAAAGCATAGGCTCCAAAATAAACAATTCATAAGCACAGAAAACTTGCAGCAGCTCACCAAACATTCCTTAGCGACTTCAAAATGAACCCCCAAGAACTGCGGGAGAACCTCTGGATTTCTAGAGCGGATGGAAGTTCCTAGTGGTGATTGGCAGGTGTCTTCTCCCCTTCGAGGGCAACCCACAAAACACACAGAACGTAATTCGGGCATGGTGAGCAAAGCACTTAATAGTTGAAAGTAACACTAACATAAAACAATAACCCAAAAGTGAACAAAAAATACATTCTGTAAAACAAGGATATGAAGACAAAAGGACTAAAGGAAGGGAAACATGTCCAGAGAGACAAAGACCTAGACTTCCAGAGCTACTTGAAGCTTTGACCCCCGTGTCTCATGTGTGTCAGAACTTTGGAGTCTTATAGCCTTTTCCTATGCCGTTGTTAGGGTTGCATTCCTCGTTTCTAGGGGTGTGGTATCCTGGGGTCATGACATTGAGTTCATCTGCAAATAGGATAAGAAGTCAGCAGTTACACTAAACAGGCCTTTAATGAGCTCTTAGGCACGGCCATCAGCAGTGTGTCAGTCTGCGGAGAGAGTGTGGACCTCGTCATTGAGAGGTTTACTTACCTCAGCGGTGACATTCATGTGTCAGGTGACTCTTCCGATGACGTCAGTAGACGGACTGAACACGGGGGTCATGAGGTCACTGGAAAGGGGTGTGTGGCGCTTCTGATAATTATGCAAAAGGACGAAGGTCCAAGTCTTTAAGAATCCTGGTGCATCCTGTTTGTGAGACATGGACGCTATCCATTGACCTGAGATGAAGACTCAACTTCTTCAGTACTGTGTCTCGCCGGAGGGTCATTGGGTACCACTGGTTTGACTTTGTGTTGCTCACAGAGTCCCGAATGAGGCACATGACCTGCATTATGAGGGAGCGTCACTTACAGCACTACGGCCATGTGGAGCATTTCCCTGAGGGTGATTCTAGCTTGCAGAATCCTAATTGCTGAGGATCCGATTGGCTGGACCAGCTGTAAGTGCACTTGTGATTGGATAACTAACTCAGCATATAGACATTGTCAGAAACAGATTGTGCCCAATTGCAACAAAATTTATAAGGCCAGTACTTGGATGGGAGACAAACAAGGAAAAGCTTACCCTGTGGTCTGAATGTGCATCCCGATGCCAGGGTGCAGTGACTGGGACACTGTACTGTAAAAATGGTAAGACGTAAAACCGAGGTACTGACTCTATGCGGTCATAAAAGATCCTCAGGCTTCCTTTGTAAACAGCAGGGCTGTACCCCGATGTTCTCGTTCCATTCCGGATGTGTGGATGCCAATGCCCCAGTGCAGTGAAGGGGGACACTGTGCTATGAAAATGGTGCTGTCCCTTGAGATGAGAAATAAAACTGAGATTCCTGGGCATCCATTGTAAAGTGTAGGGTGTATCCTGATGCCCTGGATAAATTGCCCACCATAACCTACTCATTCTGGCCCCCTAATGATCCCCTTTCTCTAATTAGCTAACTATCTTACCCCCTCACCACCTAACAGCTAACGTGTGGTGAGCGTACTGGCACAAAAATGGAGTCCTGTTGCTTCCTGTTTGTGAGACATGGACGTTATCCAGTGACCTGAGATGAAGACTCAACTTCTTCAGTGCTGTGTCTCTTTGGAGAATCCATGGGTTCCACTGGTTTGACTTTGTGTTGCTCACAGAGTCCCGAACGAGGCACATGACCTGCATTGTGAGGGAACGTCAGTTATGGCACTACGGTCATGTGGCACGATCCCCTGAGGTTGACCCAGCTTGCATGATCCCCATTGTTGAAGACCCAAGTGGCTGGACCAGGCCAAGGGGATGCCCACGTAATGGTCATTTCTGGAGGGTGGGACTGGACCGCGTGTCTGCCTTTGCCAACCAGGATGCCAAGCTGTTTCATTGTGTGGTGGGTGCGGTACCAGTGCATGCTCCCCAACCTAAGCTGACCTGGTTGCACTAAGCTTTATCCGATCTTCAGATAAATCCTTTGAAACCCTTAGAGTAGTTCTCTTTGTGACTGATGGAAGGAAGGGTTGATGTGGGAAACCCTTCCTCTGTAAGTGTTTCCCACCACAGCCATAAGCACAAACACAAAACAGCCAGCACACAGCCACTCTTTGCCTCTTCTTCTCTCTGTCTTCAGCACATCTCTGCCAACCTCTGCTCCCCCTGGCACGCTCAGTCCTCCACCCCCGACTCTGACTCCCTGAATGAAGGCAGCGGGGAGTACTTCCGGTAGTCAGTTAGCGGGGTCCGGTGAGGCAGAAGCCGCGGCAAAGTCAGGCTCTGCAGCACCCTCTGGCGGCACCCAAGGAAACCCAACAGGGCTGAGTGGGCAAACTCCAAAGTCCCATGATGCCCTGTGGGAATCCGAGGCACCGCTGCAACCCAGGAGGGGCTGTTATCTAGTGATCCGGGAGATATAACGCTCTCTCCTTCGGTCCTACCACTATTAGGTAGTTCGTCCCGGCCAGGTAAGGGTGCCAACCATCCCTCACAATATTTATAGGAGAAGAGTGAATTTGCGAATCTTTCCATAAAAGTGTAAAACGCAAGAGACGTACTGTACGCTTGGAGGAGCTTTCGGCTTCTCCGAAGTTCTTCAAAAACATTTTGTTTTTTCCTCTTTTTTTTTTTTCTCATCATACACAGCTGTACGCCATGTCTAATACGTTTCCAACGCTGACCCTTAGCAAAACACTGTCATTTGGGGTCGATTCATAAATAGTAATATGATAATTTACGGCTCTGAACTGATAGTTTGCTTCCAGCTGTCCTGTGGTTCTCTGTATATTTGTCGTGTGTTCTCCTCTCAATGCTAAACATTCATTAGTCCTCCGACTGAATGTTTGGCTTAACTCCGCTCTATGAGCAGGTTCCAGCGTAATTATGGGGCAGATTCTTATTAAACTGCCAGTGACCTTAAGATGTCGACTACCACCCAATTTACTGAGGAGACGGAGCTGCAATATGCCTTGCGGTAGCACAACATCCTTAGGAGAGCGAACTGCATTTACTCAAACAATCTTACATTCCCCCCCCCACTTTGCTTAAATGTTCCACGTATAGAATGTACGGCTTTCTAAAAAACATGAAACGAAGTACGTGGAACTCAATAACCGTCGTTAGGCAGCCGTTAGTAAAGTTTGCATGTTTCTTATTAAGGCATTTTGATCGCAGCCATAGACGGAGCCTTAATTACTTCACTTATAGTTTTTAATTCACCACTAATTTTCAGTAACCTGCTGTTTTAATCTTCGGCTTATTTGAAAGCACATATGGAAAGCAGCAAGAGAGCCGCTGCTGGCGTAATGAGCACTAGCATCTCCAGGTATTCAGGGCCAAGCCAAGAGCTCAAAATGGAGCCCCAACGGAACACAGTACACCGTTCTTTGTGATGAACACTCGCGCTAGTGAGCCCCGTGTTTTGTTTTGTATTAGCTTTGTTTATTTTCAGTTTATTTTAAGAATAAAAAACACGTGTTCACTTTCTTTTTTCATCACAGATTGCCTTGCGTGCCATCTGACTGAAATCCGAACAAGGGTCTCGGTAGCACCTGCCTAAATATTTCCTTACTAAACAAAACAAAGTAATGAAGGGGCCCTCCATCTAACCAAGGTGCTTTATGTTCAAACCTGCCATTGAATAAAGTAGAACAAGGGACACCCCTGCTGCATGGGGGTGGGGGTGGGGGGGTTAATTGGGGGTTGGGAGGGTTCAACTCGCACTTAAAGGTTAAAATCTAAGCAAATCAATGGAAACCTCAGCATTAGCATCTCCAATGTACCATCCATTAAAATGTATTCTGTAATGCATGAATTAATAAAAGAAAAATTGCATTTGTCATTCCAACAGATGGCACATCAGAAACATTAATCTATATATATGTAAAGGTCAATATATGTGTGCGTATGTATGTATGTTCCAGCATCACTTCCGAACGGCTGGAGTGATTTTAATGAAACTTGGTATACATGTTTCTCATTGGTCGACTAAAAATACTGTAGGGTGGTGAAATCAACCCTAAGCCACCCCCTTCTGGGTAGGGTGGGGGGTGATCTTGCAGTTTTGTATGCATGTTATCATCCAGGTGACACTCGGAACGACCACCAGAGGGCGAACTGGAGGTGACTTCTTTATGTTTGAGCGCCGCCGCTCCCCTATTGCTTTTGAAATTAAATAGAGTTGGCCGGTCCCGAGCACCAACTGGATGATAACATACATAGAAGGCCGCAAGACAAGCACATTAGTGAGTCTTCATTATTTGTTAATTTATTTTTATAGTTGTTTTTTTTTTAAAAAAAAAACACTTTATTTTCCGACGACACGGTGGCACAGTGGTAGCGCTGCTGCCTCGCAGTAAGGAGACCCGGGTTCGCTTCCTGGGTCCTCCCTGTGCGGAGTTTGCATGTTCTCCCCGTGTCTGCGTGAGTTTCCTGCCACAGTCCAAACACATGTACAGTAGGTTAGGTGCATTGGCGATCCTAAATTGTGCTTGTTGTGTGTGTGTTCCCTGCAGTAGGCTGGCGCCCTGCCTAGGGTTTATTCCTGCCATGTGCCCTGGGATTGGCTCCAGCAGACCCCCCCGTGACCCTGTGTTAGGATATAGAGGGTTGGATAATGACTGACTGACTTTATTTCCCTCCCAGGCAACACTGGGTATTTCAGCTAGTATCTTAATACATAATTCGCCTCACTCACTCACTCACTCACTCACTCACTCACTCACTCACTCACTCACTCACTCACTCACTCACGTCCATCCAAAGCCGAATGCGCACTCGTCTTCTGCACAGCTGCCCGAAAAACCTTACGAGACCGACATCCAACCCCAACATTGCGGCAGGCGGCGGATTTACGGCTGCAAAAATTCAAAGAGAAAGGCGACTTCGATTAAAGCTCTAGAGGCCTGAAAGGCGATTTCAACTACAGCTCGAGGCCTAATTACGCATTCTGATTCAATTACACATTCATTCAATACACCTATATCAGGTTTGTGGTGCTTATACTTATTACTATTTCCTATTGTACTGGAACATTCATCATTCAATATTATGCTATAGGCCTGGAAAATTCACCAACTAACAGTACCAGCCTGTACAGTAATGAGTAAAGCGGACTACAATCATTACAAAACAACTTCTTCGTTACTTATCATTTGTTCTTCATACACTGCTGGCACAAACTCATACCTGTTTCATCTTACGTTGTCGAAACGGGCTCTTTGACTAGTAAAATATAATGCATTATTATGAATGTTTGTGATGCACCATTTGTTGGAATGACAAATGCTAGCCATTTTATTACTGCAAATGATTGTAATGCTCCACCTGTTGGAATATCAAAGACATATGGAAGGAGGTATTTAGTTAAAAAAAGAGGTAATTTTTGGACAATGGGACTGTAGTTGGAGTAATTGTGTCCGGGGTTTAGGGCTCGGTAAAGCCACTAGTGACCACAAGTTATCTGGTGTGTACAAACAGTAAACACAAATGTATTTATAAATATGTATGCACTAGTTGTGCCTCCTGTCTAAAAGCCTCCCCCCCCACCCCTTCCATTCCAGGCAGGTCCCCCTAGAGCTGCTCCAGTGAAATCCCACTGACACCTGGACATGCCAGAGGGATTATATCTCTCGGCTGGCTTGGGAACGGTAGAGCTGGAATCTAAAGCTGGGGACAGGGCAGTCTGGGCTGCCCTGTTTGGCCTGCTGCCACCGTGCCCCCAAGACCATCAGCAGGAAAAGCCATTTCCGAAAATGTGATGAGATGAGTCAAACCCAAGACAGCAATACTATCCCTGCACCATCCTTCTTGCCTCTGTATTCTTGTATGTATTATAACTTGCTTTGTAATTTGCCTTGGATGAATAATAATAATAATAATAATCATCAACATCATCAGTTCTTTCACATTTACTTTAGCAGTTAATTGACCTGAGACTATTTTCAGTTGGATTGGTCCTACTGCGTCTGAAGAAGATTGAAGTTGCTGTCTCCCTTGAACTTCCTGGTGAACTCATTGATTTGTGTTTTTCCTTCCCTTTTTTCAATTCAGCTATCCATCCATCCATTGTCTGAACCAGATATCCCTCAGTCTGGTTTTAAATTGGCAAAGAACCTGCCCTGAGCCGCAGTAACTTGTATAGATCTTCTGATGTTTCTGTTCATTTACACTAATAGATGAATAAAACCTAAATACTAGAAATCGGCTTTAGGCATTGCTGCTTTATGTAAGCAAAACTTTGAGCCACTGACCCAGAAATTTGGAAAAAAAAAAAAAAAAAACGATATACAAAAAGGAAGGCCAAAGATAAGCACTGCTTCATTTATAAAAGGAACATTAGATTAGAAGAAATTGATTAAATTAACAGCTCAACTTTGGGAGAGGTTACATAAACATGTCTGCAGTGACTCTGAAACAGTTTTGCTTCTGTATAAAGTCTGTCAACTGCGTTTACACAGGAACTTCACTGGAGCTTGTGAATGAAAAGGTCACAAAGCAGTCTGTGCGCCCCACTTGGGAAGGAGCAGCCGTTTCCTACAAACTCATGAAAAATGAAAGACACGGCGTGCCAAAGCTGTAGCTGTGCGCGTAAACTTCTGAGAACAACCTCGTTTTGAACAAGTTAGAGAACAGACGCACCGCGGCCCACCGCATAGCATTCAGGTGCATTCTGGAACGTCACTTCATCTTATCTCATTTTTACATCCATATTTTCTGCTGTTCCCAGCTATTTGTGGACCCCTAGACCTGAAGTACTCATTTTAGTTCACTTTAAGATCACATTTTCTGCTGGAAATGACACCCTTATGATAACGAGTAAAAATAAGTGTGAGCTTTTAAAGCACTTTCTACTCTCATCCCAAATGACTGGTGTCTTGCAATTGGAAACGGTCAATTCAGAAACTGTACGATAGGTAAGGTGGCATAGACGCAGACATAGACACAGACACAGACTTACACATAGACATAGACAGAAACATAGACACAGACACAGACACATACATAGACAGAGACACAGACTTAACACAGACACACACTTAGACACAAACACAGACACAGACATAGACACAGACACAGATTAGACACAGACACAGACACAAACTTAGACACAGACATAGACAGAGAAACAGACATAGACACAGACACAGATACAGACTTAGACATAGACATAGACACAGACACAGACTTAGACAAAGACACAGACACAGACTTAGACACAGACACAGACTTAGACAAAGTCACAGACACAGACACAGACTTAAACACAGACACAGACATAGACACAGACACAGACATAGACATAGACTCAGACACAGACTTACACATAGACATAGACACAAACACAGACACAGACACAGACATAGACACAGACACAGACACAGACTTACACACAGACATAGATAGAGACACAGACACAGACACAGACTTAGACATAGACATAGACACAGGCACAGACATAGACATAGACACAAACACAAACATAGACACAGACTTAGACACAGACACAGACTTAGTCATAGACACAGACACAGACATAGACACAGACACAGACACAGACACAGACTTAGTCATAGACACAGACACAGACACATACATAGACAGAGACACAGACTTAACACAGACACAGACTTAGACACAAACACAGACACAAACTTAGACACAGACATAGACAGAGACACAGACATAGATAGAGAAACAGACATAGACACAGGCACAGACACAGACACAGACTTAGACACAGACACAGACACAGACACAGACACAGACTTAGTCATAGACACAGACACAGACACATACATGGACAGAGACACAGACTTAACACAGACACAGACTTAGACACAAACACAGACACAAACTTAGACACAGACATAGACAGAGACACAGACATAGATAGAGAAACAGACATAGACACAGGCACAGACACAGACTTAGACACAGACACAGACACAGACTTAGACATAGACACAGACACAGACACAGACACAGACTTAGACACAGACACAGACTTAGACACAGACGCAAACACAGACTTAGACACAGACACAGACACAGACTTAGGCACAGACATAGACACAGACTTAGACACAGACACAGACTTAGACACAGACTTAGACATAGACATAGACATAGACATAGACATAGACATAGACACAGACAAAGACACAGACACAGACTTAGACACAGACACAGACACAGACTTAGACACAGACACTGACACAGACTTAGACACAGACACAGACACAGACTTAGACACAGACACAGACTTAGACACAGACACAGACACAGACTTAGACACAGACACAGACACAGACTTAGACACAGACACAGACTTAGACATAGACACAGACACAGACTTAGACACAGACACAGACTTAGACACAGACACAGACTTAGACACAGACACAAACACAGACTTAGACACAGACACAGACCAGACTTAGGCACAGACATAGACACAGACTTAGACACAGACACAGACACAGACTTAGACACAGACTTAGACACAGACATAGACATAGACATAGACATAGACATAGACATAGACATAGACATAGACACAGACACAGACACAGACTTAGACATAGACACAGACACAGACTTAGACACAGACACAGACTTAGACACAGGCACAGACTTAGACACAGACACAAACACAGACTTAGACACAGACACAGACACAGACTTAGACACAGACACAGACTTAGACACAGACTTAGACATAGACATAGACATAGACATAGACATAGACATAGACACAGACAAAGACACAGACACAGACTTAGACACAGACACAGACACAGACTTAGACACAGACACAGACACAGACTTAGACACAGACACAGACACAGACACTGACACAGACTTAGACACAGACACAGACACAGACTTAGACACAGACACAGACTTAGACACAGACACAGACACAGACTTAGACACAGACACAGACACAGACTTAGACACAGACACAGACTTAGACATAGACACAGACACAGACTTAGACACAGACACAGACTTAGACACAGACACAGACTTAGACACAGACACAAACACAGACTTAGACACAGACACAGACCAGACTTAGGCACAGACATAGACACAGACTTAGACACAGACACAGACACAGACTTAGACACAGACTTAGACACAGACATAGACATAGACATAGACATAGACATAGACATAGACATAGACACAGACACAGACACAGACTTAGACATAGACACAGACACAGACTTAGACACAGACACAGACTTAGACACAGGCACAGACTTAGACACAGACACAAACACAGACTTAGACACAGACACAGACACAGACTTAGGCACAGACATAGACACAGACTTAGACACAGACACAGACTTAGACACAGACTTAGACACAGACACAGACACAGACAGACACAGACATAGACTTAGACACAGACTTAGACACAGACATTGGTAGTACATGCAAACTCCACACGGACAGCGAGATGGCCGTAGATTTGAACCCGAGACACTGGATGTATAAGACAGCAGCACTAGTCACAGCACCACAAGGTTATAGTTATTACATGTATACATACGCACATGCACAATATACATAGATAAAACAATGCATATGTTTATATGAATATACATATTAAAGTTATATACATAGTTTTTTATGTATATAAGTTGCACATTAAAGTTCATATGTGTGTAAAGGCAGGCGTCCCAATACTTTTGGCAATATAGTGCACATGTACAGCATATATAGTGTCACAAGAATGACAAAAAGACATCGATAAAGGTTTGGGGCAGACACCCATATAATACGCCCTGGCTGCAAAAGGTTCAGTTTTTGTGAGATGTTCACACGTCAGAGACACTACATGTGTAAGACAGCAGCACTAGTCACAGCACCACAAGGTTATAGTTATTACATGTATACATGTGCACATGCACAATATACATAGATAAAAAATATGTATATGTATATAAATATACATATTAACATCATATATAGTAATATAAAGTTTTATATGTATATAAATTACACATTAAAGTTCATGTGTGAGAAAATGCAGGCGTCCAAATACTTTCGTCAATATAGTGTACATGTACAGTATAGATAGATAGATAGATAGATAGATAGATAGATAGATAGATAGATAGATAGATAGATAGATAGATAGATAGCACATCATGCAGAACCGGACCCAACAATGAAAATAAGAAGCTCCATCACATGTCGCCAGTTCATGGTCAACCATTAAAAAGAACGTCTTGAAGATGAGGAAGACAAACTGAAATGTTCACAGTACCAACCCAAACACACACACACACACATAGACTCACACTGATGACAAAGGTTCCTGGGCTTTGCACCCAATGCACACACAAATGCAAACACCATCGCAGTTTTAGGGGATTTGAACCCAAGGTGCTGCCCTGGGGTGACTATGCCACCATGCCACCCAAGGTGTAGTAATTAGTCAGGGGTAATTTCTTCAGTCTCAGAAGGAGCCGTGCCATTCCAACCAGGGGCTGAAAAGAGAGCCCAATTTTTCTGTCGACTCAAAGTGTCTCCCTCTGCGTAAGTCTATTCTCGTTTTATTGACTTGTTTGTTCCCCCGTTCCGTTTTAGTTTTCTTTAACGCGCGTTTTATTTGACTTGGCTCCTGCTGCGCGGGTTCGTTTTCTTTTTTTTTCCCCTCTGCATATCTGTGTGCCTTGTGGTTGTCTTAATAAGAACAAAAGGCATTTTTCCTTTATAATAAACAGGTGTCTGCAGCCAGTGCCCACTGATATAAAGAGCTGATTATTCGTCTGCGAGAAATGGTTTTGGGCCCTGTAACTTATGCTCTTACTTAGCTAGAGAGGGTACTTAAAACTGTTTATAGCATAAAGGGAATATTGTTGTCTTTATCTCCTGGCAATACGACTGATTCAATGGCTCATATTGTGGTCAGCAGTCTGGATTCTGCTGGCTTTCATATTTACCAACGTCTACATTAATGCATTGTTCAAGTTTCAGCAGGCAGCCGTCTTTGCCTCCATGTGAAGTTCCGCGTACAAATGTATGTTGTGCTTTGTATGGAAACCAAAGATTTATTTAGGCACATTTTCTTTCTTTTTATAATTAATAAGACCACACTCACCTTATAAAACTTTATTAGTTAAATAAAAGAAAAAGGGAAGAAATAAGACATTCATAAACTGTGAACTATAATGGGGAGGTGCCAGGCAGGAAAGGAGCACAGAGAAGAACCCATCATGGAGAAAAGAAAAAGACCCCACTAATGGCACTGAAACGTCTTTAGTTCCTGAGGGGATCCATGATGTGGTGGGCTGTGTGCCCCTCGAGTAATTAAGCTGTGGGCACTGGTATAGTGAAACGTTTATAGTGGGGTGGGAAGAAGCCATTTGAGCTGGAATGAGCCACTGGGGCACAGCTGAGGGCTCCGGTATGGGCGCATGTTTAATTGGGCACACAGCGCTTGTGCCCCCCGGTATGCCTGGCCCTAGCACTCTGCCTTGCATCTCATTACTTGTGCCACCCAGAGCCCATTGAACAGTGTATTGGACTCAGTACTTGTGTCGCTAGATACCCTGGCCATTGGGCAGTGCATTGGGGCACAGTATTTGTGTCACCCCAAATGCCAGGCCTTTTGACTGTGTATTGGGGCTCATTACTTGTGCCATCAGGTATGCTTGCCTTTGGAATGTGAGTTGGTGCCACCAGGTACCCTGGCCATTGCACAGTGTTTTGGGTTATACCAACACATATGCCCAACCCCTGAAGTGCTCATTGAGGCTCATTACTTGTGTCACCAGGTACCCAGGCCATTGGACCATGAACTGGAACTCATTATTTTTGGCACCAGGTATTCTTGAACCCTGAACTATATATTGTGCTCAGTATTTGTGCTGCCAGGTACTTTTGTTACAGGACCACGTATTGTAACTCATTTCTTGGTGCCACCAGGCATGTCTGCCCTTGTACTGTGTATTGGGGCTCAGTGCTTGTGCTAACAGGTATACTTGAACCTTGAAGTAGGTATTTGTGCCATCGGGTACCCTGGTCACTGGGCAGTGTATACAAACTTATTGCTTGTGCCACAAAATTTGTCTTCCCTTGGACTGTATATTGGGGATCATTACTTGTGCCAACATATATACATAGCCCTCGGACTGTGGATTGGTTCAGTATTTGTGCCACCCAAGAGGTGTTTCTGGCCCTTGGATTGTTCATTGGGGCTTAGTACTTGAGTCGCCAGGTACGTCAGGACCTTTGGGGCTTATTACTCGTGCCACCGCTTGGCTTGACCTTTTGAGTGTGTATTGAGCCTCAATTGTTGTGTCACCATCTTTTTTCTGGCACTTAGACTGGGAGTTCAAGGTCCTGACTTGTGCCACCACATACGTCTAGCCCTTGGAATGTACATTGGAGCTCATGACTTGTGCCACCACATCTGCCCAGCCCAAGGATTGGCGTATTGGGGCTCAGGATATCAGTGAGACATGGAGACGGTAGAAGGAGCTCCATGAAGGAGGTCAGTCGGGCAGTCGCCTCAACTGGTGGGGGAGCCTTATGGGCCACATGGAGGAGAGAAAGAACAAGTAAAAGAGTGAAGGTGGGTGGTGGGCTACGTTTGTATTTTGGGACGGTGGAAAAGGGGGGGAGCCACCCAACCCTCATCGACAGGGTCCTAAATTTACATAACGAACCCCAGTGAGACGGCTAGGGGTTTCTTGATCCTTAATGCTGTTATAACTTGTGATCAGTCATTAGTTGTTCCCGGGATGGGGGGGAGGGATACTCAAATAAGTAAAATAATTTATTAATAAATAATTAATAATTAATGTCGACCTATTTCCAATTTGATATTAAAGTGTTTTTCTGTTGAATTATTTACTGTGCGTCAATGTCCTATAATAACATAAATGAAACACAATGTGAGTGGCATGGTGGCGCAGTGGGTAGTGCTGCTGCCTCGCAGTTAGGAGACCAGGGTTCGGGTCCTCCCTGTGTGGAGTTTGCATGTTCTCCCCGTGTCTGCATGGGTTACCTCCGGGTGCTCTTGTTTCCTCCCACAGTCCAAAGACATGCAGGTCAGGTGCATTGGCGATTCTAAATTGGGCTTGGTGTGTATGCCCTGCAGTGGTCTGGCGCCATGCCCGGGATTGGTTTCCTACCTCGCGCCCTGTGTTGGCTGGGATTGGCTCCAGCAGACCCCCGTGACCCTGTAGTTAGGATATAGCGGGCTGGATAATGGATGGATGGAAATACAATGTCATATAGGGTAAATTAACAGTTTTTTTTAAATAATGATCCCAGTACTGTACATGAGAGACGCCAGGCATACAAGTGATTTGCCTCTTTGTTTTTATTTTTTGTAAGACTCCGTATAAAGCGTTGGATCCGGTCCAGTCCATTATTGAAAACACCGTGAAGTTGTTTTTTCGTAATACGCCGTGACGGACTGTATCAAATGCTTTGGATAAGTCAATAAAAGCACCAAGTTTATTGTAATTATTGTCATATGTTTTTGCCGTTTTGTCTGCTAATTGGGTAAGTGCCAGTGAAATTGCGTGTTTTTTTTTCTTTTTTTCCCCTAAATTCAGTTCAGTTATAATTATTTTTTTTCCTATTTTGGTCACACGTTTACCAACGAGATAAAGTTCTCACGAAACACGCGCTAGCATTCCATAAAAACGGAGAGTTCCTGATCGACTGCCTGTGTTGTTATTTCTGTCTCTTCATTGTCCAGCATGCCACTGAAATAATAGTAACAATAATCATAAAATAGCAATAAAAAAATAATCGTGATTTGCATAAACCGACACTGGAAAGGCCAAGTCTGTCGTGATTTTGGCTTGAAAATTGACGTTTTGTAGCCTTTTGCTTATAGGGAAAGCCATATTGGGTGCCGTTGTCATGGTTATGTCCCGTGTTTCTAGGGACGTGGTCTCCAGGGTCGTAAACGCCATATAAAGGTCCGCCTTTTGCTCTGAGCGGGTAAAATCCTCATTTACATTTGTGACCTTTCGCGCGATTCCTTTTCTCGTCTTGCTTGGTTTCGACCGTTTTCACGTCTTTTGTTGACTTTGAATTTTACCTTTCGTCTGGGTTTCGGTCACTTCAGTTTATTTTTATTTCCCTTTGTTTTGCCTTTTTTGCTCACTTCTCCCAGTTTACTCAAAAAATCAGCGACCTGTTTTTGCCTGCTGAGTCCGGATGATGTCAGATTGGATGACTTTCTCAGTAATTTTTCCATCATTTACGTAATCTTAGCGAGGCAGTGGTCAGTGTGCTCCCGTGCAGCCGTTCACATGATGTGATGTGCCCTGCGGCTCAATCCAACAAGTCCACAACCTGCCCCTCAAACAGGTTTGATTTCATCTTTAGTCGTAGTGGTGGGCTCTGTGTGCGTGAGAACTGACAACCAATGAGCATTCGGCTCAATGCGTATAAAGCAGCGATAAGAAATAAGGAAGGCGGCCATTTTTGGACTGCAAAAGAGATGAGAAAGCTCGTCTGTCTGATGTCTCGTAGTTTACCTACCACAACAGAAACTAAAAAAAAAGGGGGGTAACTTTGTGGTAGAACTTGCCACACCTGTTAATCTGGCATACAGCCACAGGCTCTGCCAGGCAGTGTATTATTGGCTGGCACCAAAAGGGGGCAAGCATAGCTGTCCCTAAATGTGACATGCGCTGTCGCAAAAATTGACACGGCCCAACAACAAAATCAGCAAGTGTGACCCAACGGCTAGAAGTTGCGTGACATGGCAGCACTCACCTCTGCACCACCTCAGCTCAACTTTAAATGACTTCTAAACGTCCATACAGACGTCACAAACAAACAGCTACCTGCTCGTCTCTAGGCCTGCAAAATTTAGGCTCTGATTAATCCGACAGAACCTTACTGTGTACTTCTTTAACTCTGTAAAATGGGACGTAATGTTAGCTGGAATCCGATGCCAAATAAAATCAGAGACAGGAACTCGTGCGCACCAGTGGGTAGCTATACATTTATTCTGAATGCATGGATCAGGGCCATGAGCACTCCATGCCAAGTGCAGGTGGCATTGATTATGTGTCAATTACACAAATAATTGCAACTGGATTATTTTCCATTCTATGGCGCCAATAAAAACATCGGTAAATCTAATTAATCCCTACTTTCCCCATTTCTGAGTAAAACCTTTTAGATTTATTTAATCAGTCACTCTCTCTAGAAATACATAGAAGTAGCTATTATATTTACAGTCGTGTGAAAAAGAAAGTGCGCCCCGTAAAATGTCATCACTTAAACAGAATCTCTAGGTGAAGGTGATGTGATTGAAACAAAAAGATTGAATTTGCAATCATTTATTTAATGAAAAAAAAATGGACAAAATTTGTTGGCACCCCTCCACGAAAAAAAGATGAACCCACAATTTTTTTTGGAAATAACTTGACACCCATCCATCCATCCATTATCCAACCCGTTATATCCTAACTACAGGGTCACGGGGTCTGCTGGAGCCAATCCCAGCCAACACAGAGTGCAAGGCAGGAAACAAACTCCGGGCAGGGTGCTAGCCTACCACAGGGCACACACACCCACACACCAAGCACGCCCTAGGGATGATTTAGGATCGCCAATGCACCTAACTTGCATGTCTTTGGACTGTGGGAGGAAACTCAAGCAGACACAGGGAGAACATGCAAACCCTAACCCTAACCCTAACCTGGGAAGCGAACCCGGGTCTCCTAACTGCAAGGCAGCAGCGCTACCCACTGCGCCACCATGCTGTAACTTGACACCGGCAAAGGTAATTGGCCCCCGATCCTTTGTGATGGGCGGCCGCAACCTTTACCCAGCTGGGATGCCCTGAGTGTGGAAGGACTGGGGGAAATAGTATTTTTTCAGCATAGGGCACTTTCTCCCCCGGGCCGATAAAGGGCAGCCCCCTTGGTTACCAGTATGGCCACTGGTCATGAATCATGGGAGCTCAACCTTGTTGGAACCCTTGGCCTGGGTCAGGGGGCACATGGACCTTTCCAGGACCTTATTTGTTGCAGAAGTGTGTTTAGAAGAAGCTTGTTGGGCACCTATAAAAAGGGGGCCAGTCCCCACCATTCTAGAGTGGGAGTCGGGAGGAAGAGGACAAAGCCTGAGGAGGACTGGAGGCAAGAAGGGACTGAATGGTGTTGACTGGTATTTTGGGCACTTTAGATTGTAAATAAACGTGTGTAGTGTGGCGAAACCTGTCTGTGTCCGGGTTGTTTATTGTTTGTTTATTGTTTATTGCATATTTAACAAAAATCAGATTTTGCTTTAGCGTTTCCACTCAGTGGAACATTCAAGAGCACAGATGAAAACGGCCTGGACAGCAATGAGGGGACCCTTCACCTCATATTTTGTTTGCTCATGTTGCCCACCAGCGATTCCCAGAGCTCTCCATGAAACGTCTGCTATTGTCCACAGGTCGCCCGGCCCACTCATCCTGAGCAAACGGCTCCAGCGGTGTCAGGTGTGAAGGGGTCTTCTCCAGATGATATGTTTGATGGGATCATAGGAGGCCACATCAGAACAGTCCCACGTTTTGTTCTTCACCAGTCATTTGGGGGCTTTTTCGCTGTGTGTTTTGGCTCCTTATCCTGACCCGCGACTGAGATGGGCTTTTTGACCCTGGGCAGCACGTTTCACTCCAGAATGTCTCGATCGTCTTGAGATTTCATTGTTTCCTGCACAGACTCGAGACACCCCACGCCAGACACAGCAAAGCAGCCCCCAAAACACCAGCGAGCCTCCTCCATGTTTCACCGTAGCTCTGGTATTCTTTTCGTTGGACCCTTCATTGGACACAGAGCTGACGTGACTTTGCCATAAAGCTCCAGTTGTGTCTCTTCTCTCCCAGAAGCACTGCGGCTTGTCAATATGCACTGCAATATGTTCAAGAAGTGCCGTAGTGGGCTTTAACAGGCCCTGCTTCTTGACAGCCCCCCCCAGCCTTGACTCTCTAAGAAGACAAGGAAAAACTCCCAAAAAATACCCTTGTAGGGAAAAATGGAAGAAACCCTGGGAAAGGCAGTTCAAAGAGAGACCCCTTTCCAGGTAGGTTGGACGTGCAGTGGGTGTCAATAGAAGGGGGTCAATACAATACAATACACAGAACAGAACAAATCCTCAACACAGAGTATACAGAGTAGCATTTAACAGTAGATGATATCCCATAATAAGATTTGGATAGAAATGTGCTCAGATTTTCTTTTCCTAGTTAGGATTCTAGCAGCTGCATTCTGCACTCGTTGAAAATGATTTATGTCTTTTTTGGGTGGTCCTGAGAGGAGTAGAATTTAGAGAATTTAGGAGTAGAAAGGCAGTTCAAAGAGAGACCCCTTTCCAGGTAGGTTGGGCATGCAGTGGGTGTCAAAAGAAGGGGGTCAGTACAATACAATACACAGAACAGAACAAATCCTCAATACAGTATGAAAATAAAAAATTTTACAAATACGGAGCAGAATGTAACAGTAGATGATATCCCAGAATATGATTTGGATTTGTTTAGAGTTCTGGAGACCTCATCCATCAAGCAGCCTCTCCCATTTGGCCAGTGCTGGGCCAGCCAATCTGATGAAAGGACCCCTCTACCTGATGATTCCTGTGATCCTCCATCAGAGATGACTTTACCTTAGGCAGGCAAAACAACTTGGCAGGTGGGCCGTGGGCACCAAGTGCCACATTTGAGTACCGAGAAGAGAAACAGAATAGGTGAGGGTTAGTAACAAATTAGAACTATCATGTCACTTCTGTTTTAGTGCTAATGACCAACAACAGAGATGCAGTCTGTACAGTTAATCAGCAGCTCTAGTCAGGGTGTGCTAAACTGAAGTTGTGAGTCTTCAGCCAGGATTTAAAAGCTGAGACTGAAGGGGCATCTCTTATAGTAGCTGGCAGACCAGTCCACAGTTTAGGGGTCCTGTAACTAAAAGCTCGACCTCCCACTGTTATTTTATTAATCTTTGGAACCATAAGCAGACTGGCATCTTGAGATCTTAATGTGTGCTCTGGTTTGCAAGTCATGATAAGTTCAGATAAGTAAGCCAGACCTCTGCCATTTAATACTTTACAGTAATCCCTCGCTACTTCGCGGTTCACTTTTCGCGGATTCACGACTTTGCGGATTTTATATGTAAGCATATCTAAATATATAACGCGGATTTTTCGCTGCTTCGCGGGTTTCTGCGGACAATGGGTCTTTTTACTTCTGGTATTTGCTTCCTCAGTTGGTTTGCCCAGTTGATTTCATACAAGAGATGCTATTGGCAGATGGCTGAGAAGCTACCCAATCAGAGCAAGCAGTTAAGTTCCTGTGTGCTACTGATTGGCTCAGCGACGGAGTGCTGCATTAACCAGGAAGTCTCATCTCACTCATTCAGTATTAAGGTGCTCTTGCTACTGCATTCAGGGGATTATCACCTTCATCGTCATCATTTTTACTGCGCAGCATATTCATCACCATCATCACGTCATATATAGCTACGTGTACTTCGCTATACAGTAAGTGTAAACTTATCTACCGATTTCATATTGCTTAGCAGTTGTCCCTGTTATTAATAGAGTAAAGGGTGGGTTGTAAACAATACAGGGAGGGTTTAAAAACGTCCAAATACACGTTAAATAATTAAATAAATATGGTGTCCCTACTTCGCGGAAATTTTGTTATCGCGGTCGGCCTTGGAACCTATCTCCCGCGATAAGTGAGGGATTACTGTATATGTTAAAAGGAGGATTTCGAAATCTGCCATAAACTTAACCGGGAGCCAGTGTAAGGATTACATATCTCATACATGTTACACAGCAAAGTCTGATCTCGCTCAAAGCAGCCAGTTGCAGTCATTGCCACGTTGCACTGCTTACAATTTGTGTTGCATTGGTGCCTCCTTTTCAATTGTCTGTTGCTGCACTTTCTCACATGTATTGTTAGTGTGTACTGTAGAGAGACAAGTCACCCGTTTGACATCTTGACAAGTTTTCCGCCCGCATGAAAACCGGATTGTCACCTCTTTTCCTCTTCAGCCTGTGAAGGCCTGTGTCTCCTGTTCACCCTCACTGTGCCACAAGCTCCAATGGCCCAGCTCTGTAGCTCCATGAACAATTCTGGTCATGTATAAAAATTGTCCAAATGTACACAACATGACCCAAATGTTCATAGCCCTGAAGCAGCTCCAGCAGAACCTGACTTGTCAAGGGACAGTTCTCTCTTTGAAATAAATACTTTCCTGTATATGTGATTACTTTCAGGGAGAAACCAGTGTTTGCTTCTGCCAGTACAAAATCCTTTGTGCCATACATTGTGGGCTTGTCTGGCATATATTGGCGAAAAAAAAGGCATCCCTTGTATTTTATCATAGATTCATCCACAGACAAATCACGGCCAGACTGATAACATTGTTTCTATGTTGGTTCCACAATGTCAAGCAGGGGCTGAACTTTATACACGGGGTTATAGCCTGGCTCACCCCTTGCTATCATCACGCGGCATAACCTGTCCAATGCCACCAGGGGACAAAGCACGTTAGGATCAATGCTCCCTGAAGTTATATCGCCAGTCTAGTCCCGTCTCTATTTGTAATACCACAACGCCCTTCATCTTGTCTTTTGTTGTGGATTTCCACTTGGATAAATGTGCAGCCCGCGATTCAAAAAATTGCTCTGCATACCTGTTTGTCTCATCTGACAGCAGCTGAAAAGCAGCATCAGGTGAGAGAACAGCATGAAGTAGTCCAGCGGCTGGTAATCTGTCATGTCCAACAGCAAGTCATGCCGTCTTGTGAAGTCCGGTAGCCAGTTTGGCTCCCACGGATCAATGTCTGGGTATTCCTCCCACGTGTACCTTGTCGTAGGTGCGTCGGCTGCGCGAATGCACTGAGCTGGCAGCCGATCAGCTGGGGTGGCATCGGCTGGTGTCCGATCAGCTGATGCCAGCTCCTCGCTCTCTTGCTCAACCTCCTGATCACTCTCAACAAAAGCAGATTCTGAAAAATCAGAGTCCAACTCGGCGATAGTGCGCAAAACATCGTCTGTTGAGTATTTTGTTTTCTGCACTCGCTTCGCTCCCTCGTGAGATGTCGATGCCATCTTGCCTTTGTGTACGTTTGTTTACATTTCATAACTCACGCACACGCAAGGATTAGATGCCGAGTCAATGAGTCTAACATTCCTCCAAGCAGAGAGGGAATGCCTGTGACGTAACAGTGAGTTTTGCCGCCATTAACAGCTGATTGTCAACCTCTACCCCTGGATGTCAACTTTTTGCCCTCAACCTCTCCTGTCGACAAAAGTCGACATCCACCCTAAAAGAGTTAAAACGACCCGTCCCCCACGGCTCCACCTGCAGTGTAGTGAAAGAAAAAAAACTTTAAAAATTAATAAGAAAAAATGTAATAATTTGTATTGAGAAGAATTTATATCGATATTTTTTGTATCTGAGGGCCTCTTGATGTACAATATTTTTGGTTTTGCCATCAGGGGTGAGAACGTAGCTGTGATCTCTTTGCCAAAAATGTAAAAAGTTGGCATGGTATCTCTGGCCAAGTGGAAGGTTGGTGCGCTCCGATGTCAAACTTTGGCCAATGTATCTGATCGTGTTCAGCTCTGATGGGAGAGCGTCCCCCGCATAGGGAGAAGAGCACATGGCTAATGAGTGGCTGCCCCTCTAAAACACATGTAGCTCTGATCTCTGTCTCTCAAAAACATCAGACGTTACTCCTTAACAATATCTAGATGATGATGATGTCTGCTGAACAAACAGGCCTTGCTAGCTAAGTAGCGGCGAGGTGCGCTCCAACACGTGGTGAGAGGTAGAGCGACTCGAACAGAGGCTGGTGCGTGAGTGAGGAGAGTCTTGAGGTCCCGCAGCCCCTCTCTCGGATTCTCTCTCGCGAATAAATTGGTGTCACAACTGAACTATGATACACAATGAGAGAAGTCGCAGAAACAACCGGAATGTTCAAGCAAATTATAGAAAATAAAAAAAGGATCTAAACCTGTGAAGTAGTTCTCTCGTAAAAAGCGGACAGACATACAGACAGATGTTACATTTTACATATTGTATCCAGCAGGGGGCGTTAGCTCCCTTGTTGGAAGGAGTTCTTTTGTAATTGTGGAATGTTACATTATCCAAATCTATATACATATGATTTTAAAAGGTGATACCCCTCCTTTAGTGATACGGCGGTAAGAAATCACATAGGAGAAATAACTTAGCTTTGTTTAATGACGGCTTACGCTGCATAACAGACAAACGAAGCCAATGGCAAGGACCCAGTTTGGGAGTCTTACATTTTCGCTGTGCAGTGGAAGGATTTTCAGGATCGGATGACGTTATCTCCCATCCGTCCGTTGGCTTTGGTGAAAATGGCAGACTCTACACATCAGGCCCCCACTCCCAAACTGGGTTCTTGCCATTGGCTTCCATCTTCTGTTATGCAGCGTAAGCCATCGTTAAACAAAGCTAAGTCATTTCTCCTATGTGACTTCTTACCGCTGTATCACTAAAGGAGGGGTATCGCCTTTTTATCTTATAATTATATATAGATTCGGGTTATGTAACATGCCACGATTATAAAAGATCTCATTCCTAGGGAGCTAACTCCCCCTGTTGGATACACACATACAGTATATAGAGAAAATTATACAAAACCCTTTGTGTGTCTGGCCAGGGTTTATGGCAGGGTTTCCCCCTTGTGGGTATTTTTTTTTTTTGAAGTGCACTTTGGGACTCTTAATACATAAAAGTGGGTCGGCGACTCCTTCTTGTGTCACATTTTTTGCTACCTTTTCCGCTCTCAAAATAGCGAGTCCTACATTTCTACGCCGATCCAAACCAGAAACCTTGGGACGGCTGTTAATCTAGACTACCTTCAGGGCCGTTAGAGAGTCCTTCGCATTTTCTAGATTACCACATGTGATCAGGTTTAAATTATGAGCCGGCTCAGCCATGTAAAGATATTTAACGCTCTCCAGAGGATATTCTTTCTAGCTGGAAAACTCGCAGCAACACTGGCATCTTTTCTTTTCTTTTTTTTTTGTTTCACTTTGCAGAGAAAAGCCAAGCAAAATGACCCCTTTTATTGGATAACTAAAAAGATTACAATATGCAAGCTTTCGAGGCAACTCAGGCCCCTTCTTCAGGCGAGATGTATTTGTTTCACTTTCATAAATAAAATATTTTGAATCGTCAAAGGCCATCTCCCAAGAATTAGCATCAACGGAACCCACGCTGCGTGTCAAGAAAGGGAAGAATCTGCTAAATTATCTGTGAAGACAGAACTCTGTTGTATTTACATGCCAGGGGAATGGGAGCACCTGAAGAGATAAGCCATTAAAAACAGTTAGACCAGGAATGATCCGGAGCCTTAAATAAGTCATACCCTGTTTTACAACGAGGCTTATCGCCGCATGCTTATGTATTCATAAATTTTCTACGGACAAGTAGATAACACGTTGATTTATCATGACATAATTACATTTTCGGTAGATTTATTGCTGCCATTAAAAACATTAAGAAAGGCCCTGTCATATAGCACAGCTGCAAGCAGAATTTATTTTTGTAATCTTGCTTTTTTCTTCTCTCAATGTCAATATTTTGTTTGATAAATTCATCATTACGTTTCTCCATAGTATAAAATATTCACAGAGTTTTATCAGAAACAGGACAGTGTGGGCATACCTCCCATTCCCCGAACCATTCATCTTGATAAGAACATTTATTGTTATCAGGATTTTCGAAGCCGTATAATCCTGACCGGAGTTGTGATTGGCTGGAGCCCATCCCAGCTAGGAAAGGGTGCAAGCCGGGAACAAACGTTGAGCAAAGTGTCAGTCCATCGAAGGGCGAACACACACACACACACACACACACACACACACACACACACACACACACACACTAAGGCCAATTCACCTAACCTGCATGTCATTTAACAGAGTTAGGAAACCCACACGGACACAGGGAGAGCATGCAAACTTCATGCTGGGGTGCAAACCCTGGTCTCCTCACTGCGAGGCAGCAGCGCCAGCACTACACCTCCGTGCCGCCCTGATCTTGATGTTACTTTTTCATATATGCAGTGTTACTACACCCCATCCTGCCCACCTTAATAAGTGTGTCTGTCCAGTTGCTGGGTCTCTGTCATTCCAACAGATGGTGCAACCACAATTATTTGTAGCAATAAAATGCATTGCTTTTGTCATTCCAACAGGTGGCACATCACACACATTCGTAATAATGAATGAATGTGGATAGGACTGGAAAGCTTTGTTGGGGTGAATGGCCTGTTCTCATCTAGATTGTTCTAATGTCCTAAAAAACAAAAGATACCAGCAGAGATGTTGGGATGTCTGGTGGATGGCGGACTACTGACAAAATGAAAGGCAGCCGAAGGCAAACTCACCTACCCGGCCAATAGGAATTGGGATTCATCAGATAGAGGTGACCTTCTTCCATTGATCCAGGGTCTGGTATTGTAGACCCTTTTAACAGTGGACAGGGGTCAACATGGGTTATGCCCTCCCATATGCACCATGTGTGGTAGCACAACACTCCCAAACTCTTATTCAAATGATCTGCGGTTTGTGCCACAGTAGCCCTCCTGTTGATTTGTATCAGACGGGACGCCCCCCCACCCCATCAATAAGCCTCTGCCGCTCAAGGCCCTCTTGGTGGTTTGTGGTCTTTTTCTTTCTCCTTCCTCAGACCTCTACCAGTGGGTGCTCACCACGGCTGACCAAGAGCACCACATAAGTCACTGTGGTAAATGCTCTGCCCCAGTGGTCTGCCCATAAAGAATCGATTCTTATCAAAGTCAATCAGGTCTTTACACCCACCCACCGTGGAAAACAAGTACCTAATGTACAAGGGGTGCTCAATAATTTATCTCCCTGAGTATGAAAGAAAGTAGCAAGCATATTGGCACAAGTCTGGGAACATTGTGACGTGTCTCAAGGTAATTCCTGCACAGTGCGAGTCTAACGTTAAAAGAGAGAGGAGATCAGGAGAGTCCTGGTGCCAATCAATGAAGCTTCTTCATGACAAGGCAGCCGCCGGTTCACATGTCACGTCAATCGCAGGCTGCCATTCCGCTAAGGTGGGCTCCAGCAGCTGAACCATCCACCCACTGGCGCCCTCAGACGGTTTCCTGTTCCGAGTTTTGAGGAAGTCTATCCGTGGACGGCGGTTCTCAAGTGATGAAGACGTCGAGGCAGCTGTGACGTCCAAGATTTATTTTTTTTCCACAGGGGTTAAAGTCGTTGCATGAAAAGTGGATGGAGCTATCATGGGGGACGATATTGAAAAATAAAACTGTTCTTTCCTACTGTGGTAGATAAATTATCGAACGCCCCTCGTGAGCCTCCCTTCTGATATATCCCTGGCATTGCCCTACGCCGCTGTCACGAGACGGCCGACTTCCCTTGAGTCATATGGTTATCAAGTGTACATCAAGTGCAATCTTAATAAATTACTTTTCTATTTTTTTTTAATATAATTTGCATTACTTCAAGCCAAACTCCTGTTACCAGACTCTCTTTCACTTCCACCACATTCCTCTCTTGGATTTCCACACAAATAATGGCTCAGAATCCATTCTAAAATTAAGACCCGATGATCTGTTCCAACACCACCAGCGTAGAACTTTATTTCATATCCACTGCTGCCCGGACTTATCGATCGTAAATACATAAGGCAGCTCCAGCAAGTACTCTCAAGTCCAAGAACTCGTCTTAAATCGCTCGTATTTCTCTGTACAAACTTAGGGTCAAAACTGGCATCACTCTCACAAGTCCTTTACTCTTCTTTTTCACTCCAGTTTCCTCAAATAGGGTCACAGCTACCTTAAATGAGGAAGGAGAAAGTGCTCATGGGAAGTAAAGGAGGGCGCCGTGCAGGTTCAAATGTAAATAATGCAGCCCCCGATGGCAATGGAGAACCACCCAGCTATCCAAGTCAAGCAATCCCTTCAGGCTTTTGTGGCCTCAGGTTTTTGTTTTGTCCCCCCGACTTCTCTCTGCCAGTTTGCTGGTACTGATTTAGTTGAGTATAAATGGTACGTTTTTCCAAAGAAAAAATATGTACTTGTACTTTATGAAATGGAAAAGCAATTGATACATACAGTAGATATTCTGGGCACAGGGCTGTCTAGTGTGGAATTGTAAGCATATCATATACAACAGTGCCACCTGCTGGAAGTTTACAAGTGAATCAACCTGTTTAAGTGAATCGCCTGCAAATGTCTTGATGGATTTGCCAGTTACGATGCACATATACAATCCTGCATCAAGGAAAAACATTTAGAGATAAGTGACATATGTAAGGATTTTTTTGTGTACTTTGTTTTTGCATATATGGTATTCTGTTCTATACTTTAACATTTTGGTGTCTTCATTAAAAGTGAAATTGGCAGGAAAAATCTGGACAGATATCACCCTGGTGAACCCCAATGAGTCACCAAGTTTGCCAGGTCTGGCTGTGGGGTTTTTGGGGAGGAGGAGGGCGGGGCGACTGGCAGTGACTGAAGCCCCTCCCCTCATTATTGATCTGTTTTTTTTGTTTTTTTTTCTAGAAACAGCCAAGTCAAAAAGACGGTTGAACACGGCTGCTAACTACATTTGAGTTTTGTGGTACTTTGGGAAATCCGTTAAGCTATCAAAGATATGAAAGCTGCCATCTTTGGAAGAGTAGATGTGCCAGACTTAAATGTGCTAACCACACTGCAATGCAATGCATATGTGCATGGTGCGTTTCATTTTACCACACGTGACCAAGGATGCCAGGAGAAAAGGGTGAGGTGCCAACATCCTTCAATTGTAGAAAGTATAATAAAAAGGCTAGTGCCCTCAGCCACTATTTATGGGGTCTTTCAGTAGCCGAAGGTACGGCACTTCAGTGGCACTCTGCCATCATCGAGTTCCAGGTCCAAAATGAACGTCTGTTCCTTCTGGTGGCTCATTCTGTCATTACTCAGAAGTCCCCAAAACCACTTTCAATGTTGCCCTCTTGGGGGGGAGGGGGGGTGGTATATCATCAAAACCCCAACTAGAAAGGGCCTTGAATAATCCTTATAAAATAACGGATTTATTTGAAACAAAGGCTTAAAATCCATGAAGCTCCTATGAGCACAATAAGAATTGCCTCAGAAGGTCAGGCAATCCGCTGCAAACACAGTCCCAATGCAGAATCCAAAGGCAAAGTCAAAAACAGAGCACGGGTTCAAAAACCCAGAATTCACAAAAAGTAATAAAGCACAGCAAATTTACGAATGGCACTCCACTCAATAGCGTGCTTGAAATGAACCCCCCACAGAACTACAGAAGGCCCCCTCAATAAATAGGGCAGAGGGCAGTTCCTGGTGGTGATTGGCAGGTGGCCCCACCCCTCGGGGAACCACCCACAAAACACACAGCACGTAATCAAATAAACATAAAGATAATATCTCTGTATATATAAACTCCAATGTCTGTCTTTCTGTCTGTCCGCTTTTCACCAGAGAACTACTTAACGGGCTTTTTCTAGAATTTGCTTGAACATTCCATTGATTTCATAAAATTCATTGACTCAGGTGCTGCCGCGAGTGTACGACTTTATCTTTCTACCTTTTTATCTATTTCACTGATCACTCCTACCACTTTCTTTTATGTGGACTCGTTCCCTGGACACATTTTACTACTTGGACATGGATTTTTACACGCCAAGACTCGTCTATTCAGGTAGTCAACTTTAAGCACTGAGAACAAATGCCTGCGCCAGAGTGGTTCCCTATTTACCTGACGAGGTAAGAAGGCCGTATCGTGGCAGCAGAGCCGGAGCTAAGCTAAAGACGCAGCGGCTTGCGAGAAAGAGGCGTTACAAACATTCGGTGCCTTCTGTGATCCTGGGAAATGTGAACTCACTAACAAATAAGATCAACGAACTGGCCACGCTGGTGAAAAATGTCAGGACCTACAGAGAATGCACTTTGTTGTGTTGTGAAATTCCCCTTAGGATTAATAAATTATCTATCTATCTATCTATCTATCTATCTATCTATCTATCTATCTATCTATCTATCTATCTATCTATCTATCTATCTATCTATCTATCTATCTATCTATCTATCTATCTATCTATCTATCTATCTATTATATAGTGCCTTTCACATCTATCTATCTATCTATCTATCTATCTATCTATCTATCTATCTATCTATCTATCTATCTATCTATCTATCTATCTATCTATCTATCTATCTATCTATTATATAGTGCCTTTCACATCTATCTATCTATCTATCTATCTATCTATCTATCTATCTATCTATCTATCTATCTATCTATCTATCTATCTATCTATCTATCTATCTATCTATTATATAGTGCCTTTCACATCTATCTATCTATCTATCTATCTATCTATCTATCTATCTATCTATCTATCTATCTATCTATCTATCTATCTATTATATAGTGCCTTTCACATCTATCTATCTATCTATCTATCTATCTATCTATCTATCTATCTATCTATCTATCTATCTATCTATCTATCTATCTATCTATCTATCTATCTACGTGCCAGACTCGGGACGTCTACCTTACCTCTGCTTAGCTAGCAAATGAGAGAACTACTTAACAGATTTAGATTGGGTTTTTTCCTATAATTTTGTAACTTGAACATTCCGTTGATTTTACGACTTCTCTCATCTTGCTAAGAATTATAGTTCACTTCAGGAGCGATATATTCAGGCGAATCAGAGAAAGGCTGCAGGCAGACCTCAGGAGTGAGGAGTCGGGCGGGGCCCTCCTCTCTCACACAGCAGGCGGGGCCCTCCTCACTCACACAGTGGGCGGGGCCCTCCTCACTCACACAGTGGGCGGGGCCCTCCTCTCTCACACAGTGGGAGGGGCCCTCCTCTCTCACACAGTGGGCGGGGCCCTCCTCACTCACACAGCGGGCGGGGCCCTCCTCTCTCACACAGTGGGCGGGGCCCCTCCTCTCTCACACAGCAGGCGGGGGCCCTCCTCTCTCACACAGCAGGCGGGGCCCTCCTCACTCACACAGCGGGCGGGGCCCTCCTCTCTCACACAGTGGGCGGGGCCCCTCCTCACTCACACAGCGGGCGGGGTCCTCCTCACTCACACAGCGGGCGGGGCCCTCCTCTCTCACACAGTGGGCGGGGCCCTCCTCACTCACACAGTGGGCGGGGCCCTCCTCACTCACACAGTGGGCGGGGCCCTCCTCACTCACACAGCAGGTGGGGCCCTCCTCACTCACACAGCAGGCGGGGCCCTCCTCTCTCACACTGTGGGCGGGGCCCTCCTCTCTCACACAGTGGGCGGGGCCCTCCTCACTCACACAGTGGGCGGGGCCCTCCTCACTCACACAGTGGGCGGGGCCCTCCTCACTCACACAGCGGGCGGGGGCCCTCCTCTCTCACACAGCGGGCGGGGGCCCTCCTCTCTCACACAGCGGGCGGGGGCCCTCCTCTCTCACACAGTGGGCGGGGCCCTCCTCTCTCACACAGCGGGCGGGGCCCTCCTCTCTCACACAGCGGGCGGGGGCCCTCCTCACTCACACAGCGGGCGGGGCCCTCCTCACTCACACAGCGGGCGGGGCCCTCCTCACTCACACAGCGGGCGGGGCCCTCCTCTCTCACACAGCGGGCGGGGCCCTCCTCACTCAAACAGCGGGCGGGGCCCTCCTCACTCACACAGCGGGCGGGGCCCTCCTCACTCACACAGCGGGCGGGGCCCTCCTCTCTCACACAGCGGGCGGGGCCCTCCTCACTCACACAGCAGGCGGGGGCCCTCCTCTCTCACACAGTGGGCGGGGCCCTCCTCACTCACACAGCAGGCGGGGGCCCTCCTCTCTCACACAGTGGGCGGGGCCCTCCTCTCTCACACAGCAGGTGGGGGCCTTCCTCACTCACGCGCCAGCCTCCATTTGAGTGACTCTACCACTCGCCACAGGTTGGAGTGCACCACGCCTCCGCTTAGCTAGCGATACCTGTTTGTTTATTGATTTTTAAAGTTTGTGCTGTTTCACTACTATGCGGGTGGAGCCGTGGGGAGCGTCTAGTAGATAATAAACAAAAGAAACATAAATACAAATAAATGATACAAAATTAGATGAAACACATGACTGTGAGAAATGCTGGTTGAAACATGACAGCTCCTCTGCAACAGGCAGCATTCAAGCACAAACAGTACTATTTATCATTGCCAAGAGCATAAAAATCGTTTTTTTAGAGGTGACAACATACCTTTAACTCCTTTCTTTCTCTTTGGTTTCTTCTTCAATGTGGACTACAGAACTATTAGTTAGCGTTTGCTGATGGAGCACCAGCTCTCATGGGGGCATCAATGTTTACTTTCCCACTTGGGTAGCGCAGATGTGCCAAAGTCAGAAACGACACAATGGTAAATTCCCAGTTGCAACTGTGTGACGAATGCAGCATATCAACTAGTGTGTGCAGAGTAAACAAAATGGCTACCAAGGGGTCAGAGGGCAATCACAAAACAACAAAACGTGTACCTCAACGACTAACACCACTAGATGGTGCTAAACACAACATTAACATAAGAGAATAACTCTGCCACTAGATGGCACCAAGATCAATTCATTCACACTTGTTGTTTAGCCTGGTGGGCCACAATGCTGGGAAAAGCAGAACATGAAAACCAGGACTTGAGCTAACGCAGGAATGTTCTGCTCCTGGGCTATCGTGTAAAGCGTGTTCAAGAGTAAGCAGCTCCACAGACTAATAATTCTTCTTCTTCATCTTCTTCTTCCATAGCTATTTCCATTTTAATATGGGGTTGCTATTTTTTTATTTGACAACACTTCTCCAATAGAGGTGTGGACTACTAATATTTGACCAATACTAACAATTATTACTTATTGCTGAACCAACTCCTTTATCCAAAGCAACTTACAAAATCTGACATACAATCGGTTCCATCTCTTTTGTTTTTCGGATTGAATCACAGGCTGGTGAGGTGACTTGCTCAGGGTCACAAAGTGTCTTTGTCAATAGGACGCTGACTCAGGCTGCTCCGTTCATGACGGGCTGTCGGTTAAATACAGAGATGTTTCTGGAAGGCTTACCTTGAACGGTCACAAAAGGAATGAAGACCAGGCACGTAATCTTCACTAATCTTTACTGAAGACTTGTGTTGCATTCAGATTTAAGAGACAGAACGTAACTCGACATTAATGAACTACTCGACGCCACCCGCTAAGCCGCAAACCAGTTCCTGAAAATCCGCCAGAGCCGCCTCCGCTGTATGCAAACCAGATTGTCTCTGGCTTTCTTATGGTGTCAGTAGTGGGATTTGGACCCACAACCTGAGGGTTTGAAGTCTAAAGCCTTAACCACTACAACACACTGCCTGCCAATAATGTTAGCCCTTAGTAAACTACAAACGAAAAAGCACAGAGGGCACAATAAGTGGCACCCATTACCATCTGGGTAACACGGCTAGTATACAGCATCATGTATGTGCGTCTGAGGATCTCCTTATGGGCTCTGTTAAAGTGTGTAATGACCCGTCGGACCAGGTGGGGGTGCTGCTGCTATATTACTACCTTCTGCTTCTCTCCCTGCAGGACTAAGGACCCGCCCCATGAGGGCACCTGACTCTACCCCTTCCGCTCCTGGGAAATAAAGCCACCAGGTTCCAAGAAGAGGGCATCTTTTCACCAAGGGAAGCTGCCGCTGGTCGGAACTCTGATATTACTTACTGCATTACTTTAATTTTGCTGAGAACCCAAAGCTAGGGCTAGTTTTTTTATTTTTGTTTGATTGCTGTGACTACATGGGATGACCCAGTTGGCACCCCAAATTATCATATGACTGTCTGTCATTCCTTCACAAGGTCACAACATACATATTGTCACACAGGTGCACATGGAGGAACAGTTTACAGGTTCAAATAGTGTCATTCTATCAGCCGGATTGGGCGTTTGGCACTCTCACCCAATCCTTTCTCCTCTTGTTCCTCTGCAGTTCAGCCAAAGGCCCCGCCTCCCTGTGACATCACCACCGGTCCAACCACTGCTGACATCACTTCTGTCAAACCCTGATGACATCATTTACGGTACCCAGAATCCACCTTCTTGCCACATCAGTTCCTGTTCCGGCCGCCCTGACTGCACCTCTTCCTCCTCTCCAGCATATTTATAGAGCAAACTGAACCTGCTAGTCAGTTGGGAGCTTCGCTTCTGTAAAGACGTGTTGCTTTCAATATTTGGGGTGGCCATCACAAACCTTTTTCTGTCTGTTGCCTAATTTTTTACCATTATATATATATATATATCCATCCATCCATCCATTTTCCAACCCGCTGAATCCGAACACAGGGTCACGGGGGTCTGCTGGAGCCAATCCCAGCCAACACAGGGCACAAGGCAGGAACCAATCCTGGGCAGGGTGCCAACCCACCGCAGGAATATATATATATAACAACAACAACAACAACATTTATTTATATAGCACATTTTCATACAAAAAGTAGCTCAAAGTGCTTTACATAATGAAGAAAAGAAGAATAAAAGACAAATAAGAAATTAAAATAAGACAACCTTAGTTAACATAAAAAGGAGTAAGGTCCGATGGCCAGGGTGGACAGAAAAAACAAAAAAAAAAACTCCAGAAGGCTGGAGAAAAAAAATAAAATCTGTAGGGGTTCCAGGCCACGAGACCGCCCAGTCCCCTTTGGGCATTCTACCTAACATAAATGAAATAGTCCTCTTTGTAGTTAGGGTTCTCACGGAGTCACTTGATGCTGATGGTTATACAGACTTCTGGCTTTTAATCCATCCATCATTGTTGGAACATCATGGTGCTTTGGGTAGATGGTGGTGGCACAAGCCACCACCAATAGGACACCGGAAAAGGAAACAGAAGAGAGAGTAGGGGTTAGTACAGATTTTGAATGAATAGTTATTATAATGAATTAGATATACAGAGTATCAGGATTAAATTACAGTGAAGTTATGAGAAGGCCATGTTAAAGTAATGTGTTTTCAGTAGTTTTTTAAAGTGCTCCACTGTATTAGCCTGGCGAATTCCTACTGGCAGGCTATTCCAGATTTTAGGTGCATAACAGCAGAAGGCCGCCTCACCACTTCTTTTAAGTTTTGCTCTTGGAATTCTAAGGAGACACTCAGTTGAGGATCTGAGGTTGCGATTTGGAACATAAGGTGTCAGACATTCCGATATATAAGACGGGGCGAGATTATTTAAAGCTTTATAAACCATAAGCAGAATTTTAAAGTCAATTCTGAATGATATAGGTAACCAGTGTAGTGACATCAAAACTGGAGAGATGTGTTCGGATTTTCTTTTCCTGGTAAGGATTCTAGCAGCTGCATTCTGCACTAGTTGCAAATGATTGATGTCTTTTTTGGGTAGTCCTGAGAGGAGTGCGTTACAGTAATCTAGCCGACTAAAGACAAACGCATGAACTAATTTCTCTGCATCTTTCGATGATATAAGAGGTCTAACTTTTGCTATGTTCCTTAGGTGAAAAAATGCTGTCCTAGTGATCTTATTAATATGCGATTTAAAATTCAGATTACAATCAACGGTTACCCCTAAGCTTTTTACCTCCGATTTGACTTTTAATCCTAATGCATCCAGTTTATTTCTAATAGCCTCATTGTATCCATTATTGCCAATCACTAAGATTTCGGTTTTTTCTTTATTTAATTTGAGAAAGTTACTATTCATCCATTCTGAGATACAGGTTAGACATTGTGTTAGCGAATCAAGAGATTTGGGGTCATCAGGTGCTATTGATAAATACAGCTGTGTGTCATCAGCATAGCTGTGGTAGCTCACGTTATGTCCGGAGATAATCTGACCTAATGGAAGCATGTAGATTGAGAAGAGCAGCGGACCCAGGATAGAGCCTTGTGGAACACCATATAGAATATCATGTGTCTTTGAGTTATAATTACCACAACTAACAAAGAATTTTCTCCCTGCCAGGTAGGATTCAAACCAATTTAAGACACTGCCAGAGAGGCCCACCCATTGACTAAGGCGATTCTTAAGAATATTGTGATCAATGGTGTCAAATGCGGCACTCAGATCTAAGAGGATGAGAACAGATAAATGGCCTCTGTCTGCATTTATCCGCAAGTCATTTACTACTTTAACGAGTGCAGTTTCTGTGCTGTGATTTGTTCTAAAAATTTTGTTCTGTATATATATATATATATATTATATGTAAATATTTATGTGTGGAAGTGTGTGTGTCTGTCTGTCCGGCCCAAAGAGCCAACAAGGTGGCCCCAAGTTAACGAGTTGGAAGAAGAAAGAAGTGCAATGCTACAGCATGAAACTGAAAGAAAGTGACGGAGTGAAAAGTGAACGTGAAACCACCAAGGAAAGGCAAACGAGAGAGAAACTCACTTAGCCGCTGATTTGGCAAGGGTGGTGAGCATGTCCACAAAACGAAACCACTGACTCTGCATTGACGAATTTAATAGTTTCTAGGAGCCCAGGCTTTTTAGAGCACAGGCTTACATGGCTAGTTTATATATATATATATATATATATATATATATATATATATATATATATATATATATATATATATATATATATATATATATATATATATATATATATATATATATATATATACACATCCATACATATATACAGTATATAAACTAGCTGTAACCCATGGCTGTGCCCACATAGTAATAAAACAGGGCAAACTTTAAAAATCAATAGACGTTGGCACTGTATCTGATCGTGTTCAGCTCTGAAGAGTGAGCATCCCCCCATGTGTGGAGAAAAGCATGTGGCCGTGATATCTCTGGCAATCAGCAGCTACCCTCTAAAACACACGGAGCTCTGATCTCTGTCTCAAAAATGTCAAACGTTACTCCTTAACAATCTCTAGATGATAATGTCTGCCGAACAAACAGGTATCACTAGCTAAGCGGAGGCGAGGTGCACTCCAACACGTGGCGACAGGTAGACCAACTCGAACAGAGGCTGGAGAGTGAATGAGGAAGGCCCCGGCCCTCTGCTCTCGGCCCACAGCTACTCTGTTGGATTTGCATAAATACATCGGGACCGCAAGTGAACTCTGGTACTTAGCGCGATGAGAGAAGCCGCAAAATCAACTAGAAAGTTCAAGCAAATTCTAGAAAACAACCCAATCGAAATCCTTTAAGTAATTTTCTCATAAAAAGCGGACAAACATACTGACAGAACGCACTTGACCTACAAAATTTTTAAAACCGTTTCTTAGCGAGCACCTATGGGCCAAGGGTAACCTACATTGCAAATTTCAAGTCCTCATGGTTTGGGAGATTTCGTGATGAATGAGTCAGTGGTATTTGGCTGTTATATATACAGGTTTATATATATATACATATGTAATTTATATATATTATTTGTTTATTATTATTAATTATTATTACATATATATTTGTTTGTTTATTTATTTATATGTTATTTATTATTATTTATTTATATATATTTATATACAGGGGTCGGCAAAAGTAGGTTTAGAGTTGTTTGTATGGATAAAGACATGCAAGTTATGATTATTACAGTATCTTCATTAACTCATAGTTTGAAGAAGAAGAAGACATATAATACAAATAAATAATACAATCATTAATAAATAATTTAATAATGCAAGAATAAACTCTGTTTTGTGTACTCACAACTGAAAACCTACTTTTATCCACCCCTGTATATTATTATAATAGATAGATAGATAGATAGATAGATACTTTATTAATCCCCAAGGGGAAATTCACATACTCCAGCAGCAGCATACTGATAAAAACAATATTAATTAGAGTGATAAAAACGCAGATCAAGTTAAAAAGTGCAAGGTGGAGAGTGCGAGGCAGGTATACAGACAGACAATAACTTTGTATAATTTTAACGTTTACCCCCCCCGGTGGAATTGAAGAGTCGCATAGTGTGGTGGAGGAACGATCTCCTCAGTCTGTCAGTGGAGCAGGACGGTGACAGCAGTCTGTCGCTGAAGCTGCTCCTCTGTCTGGAGATGATCCTGTTCAGTGGATGCAGTGGATTCTCCATGATTGACAGGAGTCTGCTCAGCGCCCGTCGCTCTGCCACAGATGTCAAACTGTCCAGCTCCGTGCCTACAATAGAGCCTGCCTTCCTCACCAGTTTGTTCAGGCGTGAGGCGTCCCTCTTCTTTATGCTGCTTCCCCAGCACACAACCGCGTAGAAGAGGGCGCTCGCCACAACCATCTGATAGAACATCTGCAGCATCTTATTGCAGATGTTGAAGGACGCCAGCCTTCTAAGGAAGTATAACCGGCTCTGTCCTCTCTGGCACAGAGCATCAGTATTGGCAGTCCAGTCCAGTTTATCATCCAGCTGCACTCCCAGGTATTTATAGGTCGGCACCCTCTGCACACAGTCACCTCTGATGACCACAGGGTCCATGAGGGGCCTGGTCCTCCTAAAATCCACTACCAGCTCCTTGGTTTTGCTGGTGTTCAAGTGTAGGTGGTTTGAGTCACACCATTTATCAAAGTCCTTGATTAGGTTCCTATACTCCTTCTGCCCACTGCTGATACAGCCCACGATAGCAGTGTTGTCAGCAAACTTTTGCACATGGCAGTTGTATTGGAAGTCTGATGTATATAGGCTGAACAGGACCGGAGAAAGTACAGTCCCCTGCGGCGCTCCTGTGTTGCTGACCACAATGTCAGACCTGCAGTTCTCAAGACGCACATACTGAGGTCTGTCTGTAAGATAGTCCACGATCCACGCCACCAGGTATGAATCTACTCCCATCTCTGTCAGCATGTCTGTAAGGAGCAGTGGTTGGATGATTTTGAAGGCGCTAGAGAAGTCCAGAAACATATTTCTTACTGCACCACTGCCTCTGTCCAAGTGGGAGAGGGATCGGTGTAGCATATAGATGATGACATCCTCCGCTTCCACCTTCTCCTGGTATGCGAACTGCAGAGGGTCGAGGGCGTGGCGGACCTGCGGTCTCAGGTGGTGAAGCAACAGGCGCTCCATAGTCTTCATCACATGTGACGTCAGGGCGACAGGCCGGAAGTTATTCAGCTCACCAGGACGTGATACCTTTGGGACTGGGGTGATGCAAGATGTTTTCCAAAGCCTCGGGACTCTCCCCTGTTCCAGGCTCTGGTTGGAGATACGCTGTAGAGGATTCCCCAGCTCCGATGCACAGGCCTTCAGCAGTCGTGGTGATACTCCATTTGGACCTGCTGCTTTGCTGGCCTGAAGTCTCCTCAGCTCTCTGCTCACCTGCGCTGCTGTATTTGTGGGTGGAGGGAAACTCTCACCTATGCTGGTATCAGCAGAAGGATGGGTGGAGGGTGCAGCACTCCAAGTTGAGAGTGGGTTAGGGTGGTCAAACCTGTGAAAAAAGTTGTTCATCTGGTTTGCTTTCTCCATGTCTCTCTCGATGGTGGCACCCCGCTTCGAGATGCTACCAGTGATGATCTTCATCCCATCCAACACTTCCTTCCTTCAACTACTATAGTTGTAATATTGTGAAAGATATAGTATAGCTTGATTTTATTTAATAGGAAACACAAATCAGCTTACCTAATCAGCTTGTGGGTAGAATCCCCAGAATTAAAGAATAATAAGAACATAAGGGCAGGCATACATAAGCAATAAAATTGAATAACCCCCTCGGTTTCAGTTCTGTCCTTTTCCTTAAAGCAGAGTCAAACGTGTAGACTCCTCGTAGACTCGCTAACCATACAGTGAGCAGAAGAGAATGAAAAGGCCTACTTAAGTTAGAGCTGGCGTCAGCATTAGATACTTCCTTTATAGTCTTAAACAATTCTGTCACATAAACCCTTAGTCTTCATGAATTTCAGATGAAAAGGCTCCTTGGTAGTCCTACAGTCATCCTGCAGGGACCGTTAGCCGATGCTCCGACTACTCTCGATGGACGACATTCTACTGTAATTTAAAAATAATTACAATCTACCTGCTTGCTCAGTGGCACGTCGTAAAAAAGAGGCAAAGAAAATGAACCGATCTTTAAGGTTACTTTGAGGGAGCCAAAAAAACAAGAATTCCTAAGCTGCAAGTGGCCTTTAGGCCTGTAATTAAAGTGATTGCCCCGTTCTTTGTGCTTTCCAGATCAACGATTTTTCATTTTCATTAAAATGTGCAGGTGGGTGTTTATAATATATATTAATGAGTATGTGAAAGACTTTTTTTTTTTTTTTTTATACTAACGGTCTGTAAAGAAAGTCACCCCCATGAACTCTCTAATGCACAGCTGAAGGTGTCGCTCATTCAAAGGTGCCTTCTTGGCACAGATAAGATTTTAAGTACAGGAGAGCTAAAATGTATATGTTTTAGTGAATATGTATTTAAGGTAAGCATTCTCTTGCTGATTTCAAAGTGTATGAATCGGGGGTGTTGTGATCTCAAGTGTGTAGGCCCCCCCCACCTCTCCCCTACCTGTTCAATGCAAGTACGCCCATAGCTCCTGCTCGTCTAGAGGACACCCCTGAATTTTCTTGTTTAGCGGTCTGTAAATGGCCACCGACACTGTGAAAACTCCAAGGGGAACCCCCCCCCCCCCCCCCCCCCACCACACAAATGTTCTATTAGTGCATATGAGTTAATATACAAAGGAGAAACGCAAATATATTTTAAAATAACTCTGTATTCTAAAATAGTATAATGTACCCAGTTGTAATTGATGAGCTTTATAGTGTATTATTCCTATTAGATAGATAGATAGATAGATAGATAGATAGATAGATAGATAGATAGATAGATAGATAGATAGATAGATAGATAGATAGATAGATAGATAGATAGATAGATAGATAGATAGATAGATAGATACTTTAGCGTAGTAGGCAGGAACAGACAGATAATTTAATTTATAGATATAGATAGATAGATACTTTAATGTAGCGTAGTAGGTAGGATAAAACAGACAGACAGACAGAGAGTCAGACATATAGATAGATAGATAGATAGATAGATAGATAGATAGATAGATAGATAGATAGATAGATAGATAGATAGATAGATAGATAGATAGATAGATAGATAGATAGATAGATAGATAGATAGATAGATAGATAGATAGATAGATAGATAGATACTTTATTAATCCCAAGGGGACACTCATATACTCCAGCAGCAGCATACTGATAAAGAACAATCTATATATATAAAATCCCTATGTGCGTCCAGGTGTCCGTGTGTGGGTGTCTTCTGATGGAGTGCACATGCGCGGGGCACGGTGCGATGCGCGATATTACTGTCAGAGAAAGTCAGAGGCGTTTTACGGAAATACAAACCAGTATTACTGCGAGACGAAATTAAAGGTACACAATACAGTGACGCATATTACAGCCACATACAAGCCAGTATTACTGTCAGAGGAGATTAAAGGCATATTACCGACGGGACTCTGCTCTGTTGGGCCCTTGAGCAAGGCCCTTAACCTGCCATTGCTGAGCGCTTTAAGTAGTGAGAAAAGCACTATATAAATGCAAAGAATTATTATTATTATTATTATTATTATTATTATTATTATTATTATTATTACCGTCAGAGAAAATTAAAGGTATATTACGGACGTACAAGCCAGCGGACGTACAAGACGGTATCCTTCAATAAGGGCGCGCACAAAAAGGCGAGCCTCAAAAAGGCGACCTCAATTGGGCACAGCGAATAAAGGCGCGCGTAAATAAAGACCTGCACCTTTGTTGCTCTTCACATATTGCAGAGCCATTTGAACTAAATTATCTACGAACACCTTTATTCGCCGCGCTCAATTGAGGTCGCCCTTTTGAAGCTTTCCTTTTTGTGTGCACCCTTATTGAATAGAGCCGTACAAGACAGTATTACTGTCACAGAAAATTAAAGACACACAATACACGGCGGCAGCCCACGAAGAACGGTCAGCTCAGCAAGTAAACATCAACAAAAGAAAGGCTGAAAGAAAGAAAAATACGACCAACAAAAAGAATGAGGTCAAAGTCCATTTCCATTTAATATAGACTGTTCCTACTAATGTTTATGCACTACTGTTCTAGCTCCCGTTATTGTAACGGGCTTAATGACTAGTATTAAATTAAAGAGTAATAAAAATGCAGGTATAACAGACAATAACTTTGAATAATGTTAACGTTTACTCCCCCGGGTGGAATTGAATAGTCACATAGTGTGGCGGAGGAACGATCTCCTCAGTCTGTCAGTGGAGCAGGACAGTGACAGCAGTCTGTCGCTGAAGCTGCTCCTCTGTCTGGAGATGATCCTGTTCAGTGGATGCAGTGGATTCTCCATGATTGACAGGAGTCTGCTCAGCGCCCATCGCTCTGCCACGGATGTCAGACTGTCCAACTCTGTGCCTACAATAGAGCCTGCCATCCTCACCAGTTTGTCCAGGCGTGAGGTGTGCTTCTTCTTAATGCTGCCTCCCCAGCACACCACCACACAGAAGAGGGCGCTCGCCACAACCATGTGATAGAACATCTGCAGCATCTTATTGATAGATAGATAGATATTATTAAAATATATTTAAAAGTATATTTTTCTGTTTTGGAAAATATATGGTAATATACAAAAAAAGGCAATAATTTACATATTTTACGATTCAGTGTACTGCAAGATATTGCAGTAAATAATTATCCTGGAAGTATATCGTAACTTCTTCTTCTTCTTCTGCTCTTCCCATTTTTTATTTTTAAGTAGACTTCTCCATACTCTGTATTCAAGTTGGTAGCAATATATTTAAAAATATTGGTTTGAATTGTATTTCATTTTTTGTGTTTTCAATAATGCTTCAGAGTGTACAGCAACACAGCCTTTATACAGACAGAATCCCCAACAGTTAGGACACCTGCAGGAATTGACGGCTTCAACTTTCACAGCTTCATTAACTGCCATTGCTGCAGAAAACCCATCACTTGTTCCGTGAAAGAGAATTTTTGAAATAACTCAGAAAATGACATTATTTTTCAGTTTTGGTGGTCCAAACTTTTTTTTTAACCTCTGGTAGTTTACCCCTTACTGCTGTTCAGGTAAATCACTAGGCTTGAACTGCCTACATTACAATAAAATCTGGAAAAATTAGGGTATTGTAAAACATTCAACCGGTAGTGTATATATTTATCCATCCTTTATCCAACCTGCTATATCGTAACTACAGGGTCACGGGGGTCTGCTGGAGGCAATCCCAGCCAACACAGGGCGCAAGGCAGGAAACAAACCCTGGGCAGGGTGCCAGCCCACCGCAGGGCACACACACCAAGCACAATTTAGGATCGCACAATATAGGACCTAACCTACATGTCTTTGGACTGTGGGAGGAAATCCACGCAGACATGAGGAGAACATGCAAACTCCATGCAAGGAGGACCCGGGAACTGAACCCGGGTCTCCTAACTGCAAGGCAGCAGCGCTACCCACTGTGCCACTGTGCCACCGTGCCACCCGTATATATTTACACGCATATAAAATAATTGTAGCTTATGTTTGAAATATGAGACACTCTGTGAGCTGTGAAGCAGAGTCCTTTGAAGTGTCAATGTCCACAGACAAAGTGGAAACGAGACAGAACTGAAGTGCCTTTCATACACCCTTAATTCAGGGATCTGATAATCCAAGGACAAATTCTTCTTCTTCTTGTTCTGCATGGCATACCTTTTATTAACTGTATTTGATAAATGATTATTAGTTTTTTATTTATTATTATTTACAATGGATTTAAAGAGTATTCAGACCCTGTCACTTTCGGCACATTTTGTTTTGTAAATTTATTTTGAAATGGATAAATTTCTCATTTTTGCTCATCAATCTATAACACCATCATGACAAAGTGAAAATGTGTTTTTAGAAATGAAACTAAAATCATTATTATTATTATTATTATTAGTAATACTGCCAGTGCCACCCATGTAAGACAGATTGAAATCTAAGTAATAAACATTGACCTCAATGTTAATGTTTGGAATGTATTTTATAATGTATCTAGTAATAAAATGCATTGCACTTGTCATTCCAATAGACAGAGCATCAAAAATATTTGTAGAAACAAAATGTACAACGTTTTCCATTCCAACAGAAGGCACACCACAAACACTTTATGGCTCCCATAGAAGATATAAGAGAGACAAAGCAACTGGAAGGACACACAGATACACAGACACTTGTCCTTTTATTAAGGTGGATTGTTGTTATAATTTGTGAATTACAATAATTACTGTATTATTGTGAATGCATGCATGAATTATTTTAATTTGATATATTTGTAGTAGTTGTTGTAGTACTTGCTATTTCACTTACAGGTGTATTATAATAATATTTTGGCGCATGGATAGATTACTGTATTCTTCTCTTTCTTCCTTGTGAGATACTCTTTATTAAATGATAACAGATGAATTGTTATTACTATCATTGTTATTTAGATACATAGTGTATCACTATAACTACCAAGGTAGAAGTTTTATTTCTTCTTAATATTCTTTTTTAATCTATCTATCTATCTATCTATCTATCTATCTATCTATCTATCTATCTATCTATCTATCTATCTATCTATCTATCTATCTATCTATCTATCTATCTATCTATCTAATCCTGCCAACTACGCTATCTATCTATCTATCTATCTATCTATCTATCTATCTATCTATCTATCTATCTATCTATCTATCTATCTATCTATCTATCTATCTATCTATCTATCTATCTATCTATCTATCTATCTAATCCTGCCAACTATACTATTTATCTAATCCTGCCAACTATGCTATCTATCTACAGTATATATTTTACAGCGCCTTTCTTGTCTATCTATTGCAATAAAAAACAAAGGACAGTTTAAAAGTGTTGGGGCACCGTGAAGACAAACCCCATATATTTGATGGCAAAATTCAAGGAACTGACGCAAAAGGTTCAAAGGTCTTTTCAGACTGGAGTCAGATTGTTGACTGAGGGAAAGATGGCAGCGCTGCCCCTAAAGAGGGAGTCATACCAGATGGGGCAGGACCAGGAGACGCCAACCCAGAAGCGGCGTCACAGGGACTGGCGGTCGTCTGATCTGTAGGAACAAAAGGCGGAGCGGCATTAGGTAAGAGTGTCAGCCATTGGCTCAGGGTGGAATTGCAAGTGGATGAGCCCCTCGAGTGACACGATCTATCCGGATGTATTCATAGTAGTAGCCATTGTAGTAGTAAACAGTATTCCTATGGTACTGGATTAAGCAGCCATCCTAATAGATGGGTTGTTATTATAATGATTCATGAATTTCAAGTGGATCAAGCAAGTTTGATGATGAATGTTTCTATGTATTCTTATTATTTCTTTGCAGATACATTTATGTGAGGCATTTTACAAAAATCATGAAACATATTTTGGATTAAAAATATACCGGATACAATATCCGAGAATGCATGACAAGACAATCTAAAGTTAACCATCATGAAAATGAGCTCTGCTCTGCCTCTTCGCTCTCTCAGCACAGATTATAGGCACTAAGTAACTACATGTGTTTAAAAACATATGGATAGGGAGATTTGATCAGAAGGTTTTTGAATGGATGGGCAACCCATTGCAGCCTATAAATCAACATACAGTAGTAATGAAGCCGAGACGCCACAAAGATGTCTGAGCAGTGGATGGAAGTCGACTCACTGAAGTGAATTTTTGTATCACTTCGCCCTTTTCTTACATTTAAAGTTTGTGCCACCCCTGCAGGGACCCGGCCAGGCTTTCCCTCAAATCCAAATCATTTTGGCCGAGACGTACGGATTGTGAAACTGCAGCCATGGGCTGACAACTGAAAAAGTGAAAAAAGCTTTCCCGTTTGCCAGAGATTCAAAGTACACGGGCTACCTGTGATCTAGAGCCTGCCAGTTTGGCCGGCAATTGCTTTATTTTTCTTAAAGCTCTTCAAACACTTGCCTGCTTTTCCTTTGCTTACTCTAGCCTTTTATTGCACCATGGAGATTTTAATTTGGTACTGAGCAATTTGCAATGGAAAACCCCTGTGGCGGCTCTATATACTGTATGTTTGATTTCGGAAAAGGGTTTCCCTGTCAGGCCTCCGTGAAAGGACAAGGTTCAAGCAAAGTACTAGGTGCTAATGAACAGAGTCCTGACAAAGTTTGCTTTCCTGCTCCGAGTCCCTGCACATAATGAATTCATTCAGCAGCCCCTGCTCAGCCGTGGAAAGTGTTGGTAAAGAAATCCCACAGAGTTCAGGTGACCTTTCCGAACCTTCTCTTCTTTTCCTGTTTGCTTTTTGGGTCCTGCCAGGCATAATATAAAAATATTCATCAGCTGATGTTTGCAGTTGCTACCAATGCTTGACTGACGCCTCCTCCTCGACTAGAAAAACACGGCCGCCGTTAAAGGCCTACTCAGTGCGCACTCTTAAAGACCCATCAGCCTCGCCGCTCCTTCGTCTGTCCAACCCGTCACTGCTTATCCCGAAATTGACGTGATAACCGAAATTATTAGTCGGTCTAATGTGGTTATTGCTCACCTTGTGGGTTGCTACCTAAACGTGGGTCGCCCTCGATGGGTTGACGGTTCCAGATATAAAATAAATAAATAAATCAGCCATCAATTTTATGTTTTGGGGGCTACTGAGACCCTGGAGAGGTGAAGATATGCTCTAGATAGGCGGGGAATGAAGGTCAGTAGGACCACCAAGACAGAATACATGTGTGTGAATGAGAGGGAGGTCAGAAGAATGGTGAGGATGCAGGGAGTAGAGTTGGCGAAGGTGGATGAGTTTAAATACTTGGGATCAACAGTACAGAGTAATGGGGATTGTGGAAGAGAAGTGAAGAAGAGAGTGCCAGGTGGGTGGAGTGGGTGGGGAAGAGTGTCAGGAGTGATTTGTGACAGACGGGTATCAGCAAGAGTGACAGGGAAGATCTACAGGATGGTATTGAGACCAGCTATGTTATACGGGCTGGAGACGGTGGCACAGGAGACAGAGCTGGAAGTGGCAGAGTGCTAAGATTTGCATTGGGTGTGACGAGGATGGACAGGATTAAAAATGAGGACATTAGAGGGTCAGCTCAGGTTGGACGGTTGGGAGACAAAGTCAGAGAGGCGAGATTGCGTTGGTTTGGACATGTGCAGAGGAGAGATGCTGGGTATATTGGAAGAAGGGTGCTAAGGATAGAGGAGTGCCAGGAAAGAGGAGAAGAGGAAGGACTAAGAGAAGGTTTATGGATGTGATGAGAAAGGACAAGCAGGTGATGGGTGTGACAGAGCAAGATGATGAGGACAGGAAGACATGGAAGAAGATGATCCTCTGTGGTGACCGCTAACGGGAGCAGCCGAAAGAAGAAGAAGAACTGATTGCAAATTTCAATTCTTCACCCAATCATCGGGGCATTTTTTGCTCCTGCATTCTGAGAAGCTGAATGGACTGTTCATTCGCTCCAAGATCCATTACAGTTTGCAGTTTATCACTCCAACAGATACAAAGGGGATGCCGTCACCATCTCAGTAGTGGCTCACTGAGACAACAAGAGAAGGAACTATGGGCGAGTGTTATATTGAGACTACAGTTCTGCATTTAACACAATACGCCCTCTAAGCTTATCACAAAGCTGTGTCTGAACACCTCACAGTGCAGCTTGATAGGCAGACCCCAGGCGGTTTGATTGGGTGGCCGCACTTCGTCATCCCTCATACTCAAGACAGGCTGTATGCTGAGCCCTCTGCTGTGTGTCCTCCACATATATACGCTGCACGTGACTCTAACATCATTGTCGAGTTTGCTGGTGACACAGCCATGGTGGGTTTGACCTCTAACGACAATGATGAACTGGAGAGTCTGTCACACTGGTGGCGTGACAGTGGTCTACTCCCGAATTTCAGCAAGACCAAGGAGGTGATCGTGGCCATTGAGAGAAAACAGCAGCTCAGGTAGAGAGGGTGGTGATGGTAGGGGTCTGGCCCCATGCTCCCTCTTCTAGTTTTGGGAGCCTCTTGAACCCGACACCATTGATAACGTAACCGAAGGAGCTGACAGATGGGGACAAATCAACGGGCAAGCAATGGGATGGTGTAAAGAGCAAAAGTGCTTTTATTAAACAAAAATAAATAAATAAAAACAGAGTCCAAAGTGCAGTTCTCAAAGTTCATAAATAAATAATGCATAAAAACTGTGAAAAAATCCAAATGTTTCAAAGCAGGCTAAAATGAGAATAAAAACCAGCAGCAGTCATTGGGTCATACGAGCTGAGCCCAATTCTTCCAGCTCACTCATTGCTTGTTCAGCTGGAGAGACTTCAGCAGCCGCTGTCCTCTTAATCCCGACCTCCATCTTGGTTGCCTCCATCAGCTTCTTCCAGACTGCTTGGGGTCGGTTGTCCTCTTGTCATCTTTCATGCCCACGCAGTTGTCCCTCAGTTCCATACTTATACGGCTCCGTGGGCGCAGCATCTCAATCGCGCTCCACTGGAAGCCAATGAAGCAACTGAGAACGATCACACCTTCACGTGTTGGCGTGTCTCACCCCATTTACCTCATCAACTCCCCACAGTTGCGCGATCGTGCCCACAGAGACTGACACGGCCAAACGGATTATTTACAAAAAAACTGGCCATTCATTCGTAGCTGCGGACCCGCTATATCACAAGGATGGACAGTTTCAGATACCTCCGTGTCCACATCACAGAGGTCTGACCTGCTCCAAGCATATTAACACATTGGTGAAGATGGCACTACAATGTCTTTACCAACTGAGGAGCTTCAGGGATTTCAGGCTGCCATTCCAACTACTAAAAAACTTCTACACATCCATCATTGAAGGTGTCCTGACAGGATGTGTTACCATCTGGTTTGGAAACAACAACAGCAGCAGCAGGACAATAACTCTCTGCAGAGAGTGGTGGGGTCAGATGAACACAACACTAGGTGTGCCTGTCCTAATTTCTAGGACTTCTACACCAAGTGATGTTGCACCAGAGCTTAGGAAAGTATCAGTGACACCAACCATCCCAACAATGGCCTCTTCTCTGTGCTGCGGTCACATAAACCCTATGGCTGCCTGAAGTCCACTTCAGAGAAACTGAGTAGGAACTTCTGCCCACCATCCATCTTCAACTTAATCGCAGGTTCATTTTTAATTAAATTATGTGCATGAATTATATAAATCTAGGGAATGATTTAATTCAAATGTGTGCGTGAGTAACAAAGTCGAGGGAACATTTTAACTAAAACGGGTTAAAACCCAAGAAAACTTTTTTTTATAACATGCACAAGAATTACATAAATCTAGGGAAAATATTACTTAAAATATGTGCACGATTAACTAAATTGAGGGATTGTTTTAATTAAAGTGTGCGCATGCACAAATAATTAAGTTAAGAGATAAATTTAATTAAAACGTACGCTTGAATTATGCAAATCTGGGGAACATTGGAATCAAAACATGCACAACTACATAAATCAAGGGAAACAGTAAATTAAACTGTATGCACGAGTAAATAAATTGAGGGATCGTTTTAATTAAAGTGTGCACATGAACTATGTAACTCGAGGGAACATTATCATTAAAAACTTTGCACGAATAAATAAACCATGGGAATGTTTAAATTTAAATGTGCGCATGAGTAACTAAATCAAAGGTTCATTTTAATTAAATTGTGCACATGAATTATATAAATCTAGGGAATGTTTTCATTTAAATGTGCGCACGAGTAACAAAGTCGAGGGAACACTTTAATTAAAATCCGAGAAGGCTTTTTTTTATAACAGGCACAAGAATTACATAAATTTAAGGAAAATGTTAGTTAAAACATGTGCACCATTAACTAAATTGAGGGATCGTTTCAATTAAAGTGTGCGCATGCACAAATAATTAAGGTAACAGATAAATTTAATTAAAATGTACACTTGAACTATGTAAATCTGGAGAACGTTTTAATCAAAACATGCACAACAACTACATAAATCAAGGGAAACAGTAAATTAAAATGTTTGCACGAGTAAATACATTGAGGGATCGTTTCAATTAAAGTGTGCGCATGAATTACGTAAATCGAGGAAACATTTAATTAAAAAGCTTGCACGAATAACTGAACCATGGGAATGTTTTAAATAAAACGCATGCACAAAAAATTAAGTCAAGAGATAATTTCAATTAAAACGTACAATTGAATTATGTAAATCTGGAGAACGTTTTAATCAAAACGTGCACAACAACTACATAAATCAAGGGAAAACAGTAAATTAAAATGTTTGCACGAGTAAATACATTGAGGGATCGTTTCAATTAAAGTGTGCGCATGAATTACGTAAATCGAGGAAACATTTAATTAAAAAGCTTGCACGAATAACTGAACCATGGGAATGTTTTAAATAAAACGCATGCACAAAAAATTAAGTCAAGAGATAATTTCAATTAAAACGTACAATTGAATTATGTAAATCTGGAGAACGTTTTAATCAAAACGTGCACAACAACTACATAAATCAAGGGAAAACAGTAAATTAAAATGTTTGCACGAGTAAATAAATCAAGGGAACGTTTTAATTGAAATGTGCTTGTGAGTTACGTAAATCGAGAAAACATTTGAATTAAAATGTGCGCACAAATAACTAAACCAAGGAAACGTTTAATTAATTAAAATTTGTGCACGAATTGTACATTTTTGCCACATTTTGTTTTGACCAGTATCCACTCCAAGGGCTTCATACAAAACACATGTAGACAGTAACATATTCAATGATCAAAAAATTTTCGAATGGTGTGTCCCTTTAATAAGCTAAAATGTGATGAGTGACTCTTTCATGAAGAAACTAAAGCAACTGAAAATGCTCCAGCGTTGAGGTGAGCTTAACCAAGTCTCTGAATGCGCCTGAACGTTATGCCATGCGTTCATTTTCTAACTTGTTTCTACTTATTTACAGCGGCTTGTGCTGTTCTCTAAAATACAAACGGACTGATTCCTTTCATGATTTCTGGTGAACCTTAGAGAACATCCCTTTTCAATAAGAAACAAAAAATCCACCTAATTAACAAGCGCGTTCCGTACCGCCACCACAGTGTTCTCTCCATGACACAGTGTTATTAAATATGTCATACGCGGAAAACAAAGTGAACCGACCTCAATCAGTGATCCAGCTTAGTGGCTTCCACGCACTCCACTTTAGAACTCAAATTCAATATGTGCTTTGCTTTTTCATTATTTTTTTTTTTCCTTACAAACATTACATTCTCCAGACTGCCAAATGTTGAAGTCTCACAATTAGCTAAATGATCGGTTGTGTGGCTGCAGTTCTGCATGAGCCAGACTCGTGATGGGAAGCAGACTAATCGGAGCTGAATGACTGAATGAACAAAACAGATTGTAAAGGAAAAGCGAAAATCTTGATGGAATGGCTTCATGTAACATAGCAGACGTGACATGTTTTTCATCAAAATATAAAGTTTTTCTTTTTTCAAACAGGATCTCGATTATGGAAACTAAGGGGGATTGTAATTGAAATAATAATAGTAATAATAATGATCCCAAAACATTGTATTATGACAACTTCTGCTGCCGCAGACTCCCTGACAGTTGCATGTGTCATGTAAACTGTGTTGACATGCTGCTGCTGCCATTGAATGAATGTTTGACTGAGCTTTTAATTTATTTAAGAGTCAACGTGCATTGTGTAATCTTAGAGTCCGAGAAAGGCGCTTTAAGATCGTCCTGAAATAAATAACACAAGAGTACACCTTATAGCTGAGACCGACGTGCCGGTAGAATGGAAAGTTAAGTGTTCATGTAAAGGTTACCAGGTTCAGCCGTCCTTCAATTTCAATTCTTTTTCATTTTTTTTAATTTGACCAGGATATTAAAATATGTCTGCTTTTAGTCTGTCAAGTGTAAAATAATAATTTAAAAAAAAAGTTGTTATAAAATGACACGACGAAAGGAAAATTTTACATTACTGTAATGTATTTAAAAGTAATTTGTCAGCAGGTAATTATCTTACCATGCTGATGACAAGTTCAAATGTGGCACCGTTCAAGGGTGTATTTTATACACTGCATTTCTAAGATACAGCCTTTGACGTGGGGTCATTAGGTGTTTTGTGTCTTTAACCATCATACACCTACACCAGGGTGGTCAACCAAGGGTGTCCAAGAAGCTTTGTGTGCCATGGATCACCCCATCTGATCCAAAACCATCTGGAAACCTTTCCTGCCACCTCTGTGACACTCTTGGTGGTCTTCTTCATGTGCAAGCCTTTGTTGCCAAGGTAGGTGAGGGTCCGATATAAGGATTGGCCAGCAAAGCCTTTGCAGCCCACCTCAGTTGGCCAACATTGAGTGTTTCCTTCTGAGTTCACTGACCAGATCCTCATATTTTGCCATCTTTCTTTTGTTTGCCTCCTCCATTCAGTCCTCCCATGTGACAGTCAGTTCTAGCATGATCGCTGGTTTTGTCTTATAGGATCCTACAGTGGTCTTATTCTCCCCTATACCATTCTTTATTGTGTAGACTTAACCAAAATGCCTCCAATTCCATACACTTCCCACTCTGTGGTCAGATCCACCACTTCACTTCAGCACTTCCTCTCCACTCTAACCTTCTTTACCCTTTTAACCTCAGGCAATTAGACAAAGTGTAAGAACTGGCAGGAGAAAGAGTGACACTTATAACTATATATTATAGAACTCTTCCTGTTCTTCTTCTTTCGGCTGCTCCTGTTAGGGGTCACCACAGTGGATCATCTTTTTCCATATCTTTCTGTCCTCGTCATCTTGCTCCATCACCTCCCTCCCCTGCATGTCCTTTCTCTCCACATCCATAAACCTCCTCTTACTCCTTCCTCTTCTCATCTTAACTCGCAGCTCTATCCTTAGCACCCTTCTCACAATATAACCAGCATCTCTCCTCTGCACATGTCCAAACCAACGCAATCTCGCCTCTCTGACTTTGTCTCCCAACCGTCCAACCTGAGCTGACCCTCTAATGTCCTCATTTCTAATCGTGTCCATCCTCGTCACACCCAATGCAAATCTTAACCTCCAGCTCTGTCTCCTGTGCCACCGTCTCCAACCTATATAACATAGCTGGTTTCATGACCATCCTGTAGACCTTCCCTTTCACTCTTGCTGATAGCCATCTGTCACAAATCACTCCTGACAATCTTCTCCACCCACTCCACCCTGCCTGCGCTCTCTTCTTCTTCTTTCTTCCACAATCCCCATTACTCTGCACTCTTGATCTTCGTCCAGACACTGTCATGTAGTCTGCGGTGGAGAAGATGGTCCTGCTCATCGAACTAACCATCCCATTGGAGGAGGGTATGATAGCAGCCCATGAAAGGAAGCACTTGAGGTATAGCGAGCTGGCAGCAGAGTGGCAAGAGGCTGGCTGGAAAGCCAGAGTTTACCCTGTGGAGGTTGGTTGCGGGGGCTTTGTTGGCAAAGTGGCAGTCCAATCGTTACATGGTGTGGGAGTGGTGGGCTCGAGCTTGAGGAAAGCCATAAAGGCGCTGGGAGAGGAAGTGGAGAAAGGGAGTTGCAGAGGAAAGACATTGGTTGGGGGTCAAAGTCAAAGTGAACTTTATTGTCATCTCAACCATATACAAGTATACAGATAGACAAAATTGTGAAGCTCAGGGTCCACAGTGTAACAACATGACGTGCAAATAATAAATTAAAAATAGAATTAAAATTTAAATTTAAAATTATAACACAAACAAGAGAAGACATTGTGCAAAGACAAGACAAAGAAGTAGCAGCAACATTAACGTGTAGTTAGCAATATGAACATTGATGTAATGTATGGTATTTGCAATCTAGAAACAACACCTCAGTGAAGGCACAGCTGCAGGGGGTGGCAGGGAGATGTCCCCCCTGCCAGTTGGTGTACAGGTTAAGGGGGAAAAACATCCATGAACGGTGGATTAAAGCTGATGGCCCTGCAGCTGACCTAACGGCACTGGTGGAGGGGCAACAGGCTGAAGAGCTGAAGCAGGATATACCATCTTACCTGTACAATCACCTAATAAACAAATAATTGTGAATTTGACCTTGTGATTAATAAAGTATCTATCTATCTATCTATCTATCTATCTATCTATCTATCTATCTATCTATCTATCTATCTATCTATCTATCTATCTATCTATCTATCTATCTATCTATCTATCTATCTATCTATCTATCTATCTATCTATCTATCTATCTATCTATCTATCTATCTAATCCTGCCAACTACGCTATCTATCTATCTATCTATCTATCTATCTATCTATCTATCTATCTATCTATCTATCTATCTATCTATCTATCTATCTATCTATCTATCTATCTATCTATCTATCTATCTATCTATCTATCTATCTATCTATCTAATCCTGCCAACTACGCTATCTATCTATCTATCTATCTATCTATCTATCTATCTATCTATCTATCTATCTATCTATCTATCTATCTATCTATCTATCTATCTATCTATCTATCTATCTATCTATCTAAATCGAACTCACAGTAGACAAATTGGATGTGTCTGTTTTTGTTTGCGTTACCATTCCAAGTATGAGAGGACATTCACAATGTTCAGTTCTGAACTGCAGCTCTAAAACAGGAACAGACTTTAAGGGTTTATTCTAATCTGTAAAAAGGCTTGCAGATTTCTAGCTACATACAGCATTGCATTTTAAACAGAAAGCACATGACAAAAAACAAACTTTTCAGAATAGATAAATACTATCAGAAAAAAAATGTCAAATCCCGTGAACTAAAATGTTATTTTTTGCTATTTTTGCTCGATTTGTCTTCCAGTAACTTTTACCAAGAATTCAGCTGGACCTGTTTTGTTTTTTTCTTTCATAATTTATGCCATCAGAGATGTGCTGCTGCCCCGCAGTGATCATCTACATGGCTATATATAGTAAAGCCGATCCTGTGCGTCCCACCATTTGTACTTTTGATTGATATTTTGCCCTTTGCCACCAGCAAATGAGCACAGCAGTCAGTGCCCACTGAGCTTGTATCAGGCTGATCCTTCCCCTCTGAGTTTGCTCATTCACATGTCAAAGAAAATATTTCCTAATCATTTCTGGAAAGGAGGATGTAATGTAATGTGCGCCATTTGTTGATCTTACAACCCAAAGCCCGTTTTCAAACGTCGCTCAAAGATCGTATGGAATGCCAAATGGAAAAACGTTCCCACATGGATCCAAAGAAAAAGCCTCTTGACGTGAAAAATTAGGCGATGATTTTATTTATTAGGCAATCAGGTGCAAGATGTTACCCCAACACTTAAAAATCTTAAAGCATTGGGTGGAATGTCCATTCTTTGTTTTAAATCTAATATTGTACATTTATCAGCAATCTCTTGGATGAAAGTGGAACTTTATGTCTGCTGATGTCTTTCGTGATTACCTCTCACTCAGTCATTGTCTCCAGAACATTACTGCTTTTAAAAAGGCCAAAGGAGCTGACAAACTGGTGGGACAAGTTACTATTTCAGATTTTTCCTGTCTGCATAATAAATGATATTGTATGTATATTGTCACACATGTGCACCTGAGGACCACCTTCCTGGCACTGATGAGGTAAGCGATGTCACTTTGGGATGTGAGGGAGAGCACTGCTGCTAACTGTATCTTCTCTTCCCACCGCAGTTCCTAGAAGACGCCCAAATAAGGATGCCCAGCCCCGCCCACAGCCCTGTGAGATGGCTCCACCCCTTCCGTCCTGCAGGCCAAACAAATGTGCCCAGAAGGTGGTGTTCTTTTAGACCCAACCCTCAATGAGGACTGAGCTCCCGCCAAAGGGACCTTTATGTGAAGTAGTTAGGCTGCCAGGAGCCAATGATATTTACATGCCAAGGGCACCATTTCTGTTTTACTGTTTGTGCTGAGTCAATGGGGTTGCCCGGCTGGTGCACTAACATTCCTTCTGGCATCCTCTGTTCTGTTCACCCAGTCACTTGTATATATATTGTGATGGATGGCCGGGACCCATTCCTGGCCAGGATGCCCCTGCACCATATATAACAGGGGGACAAGGGTGGGAAACCCAGTATCTCCCCCTGGATGTTAGATAGATAGATAGATAGATAGATAGATAGATAGATAGATAGATAGATAGATAGATAGATAGATAGATAGATAGATAGATAGATAGATAGATACTTTATTAATATCTATCTATCTAATCCCAAGGGGAAATTCACATACTCCAGCAGCAGCATACTGATACAAAAAACAATATTAAATTAAAGATTGATAATAATGCAGGTAAAAACAGACAATAACTTTGTATAATGTTACCGTTTACCCCCCCCCCGCCCCCCCCCGGGTGGAATTGAAGAGTCGCACAGTTTGGGGGAGAAACGATCTCCTCAGTCTGTCAGTGGAGCAGGACGGTGACAGCAGTCTGTCGCTGAAGCTGCTCCTCTGTCTGGAGATGATCCTGTTTAGTGGATGCAGTGGATTCTCCATGATTGACAGGAGTCTGCTCAGCGCCCGTCGCTCTGCCACAGATGTTAAACTGTCCAGCTCCATGCCTACAATAGAGCCTGCCTTCCTCACCAGTTTGTCCAGGTGTGAGGCGTCCCTCTTCTTTATGCTGCCTTCCCAGCACACCACCGCGTAGAAGAGAACACTCGCCACAACCGTCTGATAGAACATCTGCAGCATCTTATTGCAGATGTTGAAGGATGCCAGCCTTCTAAGGAAGTATAAACTGGCTCTGTCCTTTCTTGCACAGAGCATCAGTATTGGCAGTCCAGTCCAGTTTATCATCCAGCTGCACTCCCAGGTATTTATAGGTCTGCACCATCTGCACACAGTCACCTCTGATGATCACAGGGTCCATGAGGGGTCTGGGCTTCCTAAAATCCACCACCAGCTCCTTGGTTTTGCTGGTGTTCAGGTGTAGGTGGTTTGAGTTGCACCATGGCAGCCTCCCTGGGTTGCAGCGGTGCCTCGGACTCACCCAGGGCTTCATGGGGGTTGGAGTTCTGTGCAGTCCTGTTGGGTTTTGCAGGCACCGCCAGGGGGTGCTGCAGCAGCAGCTGCTTGCCCCTTTTGGGCATTGTTCTAAGGGGACCCAATAAAAGGAGCCAGCGACCACCACTCAGCAGCCAGAATCGGGAGGAAGATGATGAGGTTGCCAGGGAGGAGTGGTTGAGGAAGAGAAAGTTTGTTGACTTGTGGTGATTTGCTTAAATACTGTGCTTGGGACTGTGTTGTGGTTGGAGGGATTATGGGGAAGACTTGCCCTCCAGCTGAAGAAAAATAAACAGTTCATTTGTTTTACACGTGCTTCTGTCAATCTGTGTCGGGTCGGGCACAATATAGTGCCTTTTCTTACTATATATATATATATATATATATATATATATATATATATATATATATATATATAGTGGTAAGGCTCTATATAGGTGCCCGACCTGACACAGACTGACAACGTAGGCACATGTACAAACCAAAGAAAAAGATTTTATTTTTCTTCTTCACCCATGGGGCACGTCTTCCCCGTATCCTACAGGCAATACACAATTCTGGTCACCACAAGCACAAGTTTCTTCCTCCACTCCACCCAGGCAGCTTCATCCTCCTCCTCCTCCTTCTCCCGACTCTGACGCCTAGAGTAATAATAATAATAATAATAATTCATTACATTTATATAGTGGCTGCTGGCTCCTCTTATAGCCCACCTGGTGATGATTGACCTAATTCAGCATGCACTTCTGAGTGTGGCTACATCACAGCCCACACGGGCTCAGGAAGGCTGTGCAGCTCCCCCTGGTGGTGGCCATTGAGCCCAACAGGACTGAGCTCCAGTGTTCCATGATTGTTGCCCCGATGCAACCCAGGGTGGCTGCCATCAAGCGTTCCGGGGGACGTAGTGTGCAGCCCATGTCTGCTCCCTCAGATTCAGTGCCAAATGGGCGTCCCGGCCAGGCATGGGTCCCGGCTGTCAGCCACAATATATAGTATTAGGTGTTGTACTGTGTTAGCCATTATGGATTTCGTGAGAAGTTAAGCAAAATGACACCTGAAGAAGGAGCCTGAGTTGCCTCAAAAGCTTGCATATTGTAATTTACATAAAGGAGGAAACATAAAGGCACCCCAGTTGGATTTAACACCTTCCCTCGCTTTGAAAGAAGAGGACAAGGAAAGACTGTCCCTGGAGAACTTTGGTATGACCCAGAAGTACTCCATTGGGCAGGAGTCCTGGCACCGTAAGTACTCTGGGGTCCACACTCCATTATCCAGGTGTGTCAAAGCTAGGAGGTAGTACAGCAACAATTGACTGGAGGTGGGCAGTGCAGTGGTGAGAAGAAAATATTGTGGAGAGAAAAAACCTGTGGTTGTGCTTCAGTGACAGTGAAGGTATTGTGGTAAATAAACCCATCCTTTATTTGAACCCAGGACTCTTCACGTCTTCATGTTCAGGGTCTGGGGCTCGATGATGGCCCGATTCTTTCACAGTATATATAAAATGTGACCATGGCACCATCAAACACCAAACCCCAGACACAACTCAACCAAACACAGTTACAGGTTCAAATAAAATCTTCTTTGTTATTTGCAATATCTTGAACAAATGGACAGTAGCCTGTGTAGCACAACCAATGATTCTTCAGCTTCCTTTCCTTTTTTCTTTCCGCTTGCTCAAGTGAGTTTTGTCCTCTGCTCACCTGGGTAAAGCATAGTGCCATTTTTTATACAAGACCTGATGCCAGGCCGTAGCCTGTAGGAAGCACTTTTGAGTCCAGCAGAAGCTCCCCAAATTTGGGACAACTTTTCTCAGCAGTGTTCTCTGGTGTCACCCAAGGCCCCCAACAGGGGTTGCCCTTCCAGACTACAGGCCCCATGATAACCTGCAAATGTCCAAACTGAGACCATACCAGAGAAGTGGTGCCACCTCCCATGTTAGGGAATAAACTCTCCAGGTCCATTGTTTATGGCTCAAATGCCATGACTGGAATAAGAAGCACCGGCCATTCTAGCCAAGTTGCTTCTGCCATCACACTGTCCATTTGTGATGGCCTCCCAGACTGGTAAATCACCACTTTCTGTCCCAGTCAGGATTCCATTCCTTCCAGTCTGTCAAATATAATATATACTAACCGACGCCTGCCGTAGCATACGGCGGTGTAAGAATAGCAATGGAAAGCGGTGAGAAAGGAATTCAGAAATTAGGAAGAAATAAATAATTCTTGAAAGACGCAGTGTGCATGTAGAATTTCTGGCCAAGCAGGATTACACGTGAAAGTGATAAATAAATCAGGCTTTCCAAATTTACGTACTATGGCCATGGCATCCTGATAGTTTTGTTGCATGTATCTTGGACTTCCTGGAAATGTGGACGGTAATCTGATCATTTTGCCTACACGTACGCAGTGCTTGCAGTGCGTCTGATAGTTCGACGTGCAGATCTTGTTGATGTAATCTGAGATAGTTGAGACGGACGCCCTCTGTTTTAACATACGCATCTACGACGTACGGTTGGAATAGTTTGAAATACTAAATGTATTCATCATTGCTAATCTGTACGCGTAAAAGTGGCATTGAGTAAGCCTTATTCGCTTGGCGGTTCTTTTATTGGGAACATGTTGTAAATCTTTGTGCCAGCCAATGTCTCCATAAGGGAATAAAAGTGCGTAAACCCTAGGATCGTAATTCATATTCAGCGTGGAAATCTGTTTATAGGAGTTGCCTATGGGACAGACGCAAATGTTCCTTTCGACAGGCGGTTCGCCACCTTCTGAGACGAAAATCGCTGCAACATCGGTGTGACATGTCGGGGCATTGTATCGTCATAAATCCTGCCTAAGGGTTTCCTTGAAAACCATTCATACAGATGCTGTTGGATTGGACTGAGCGATTTCATGCATGTGTTTGTATGATTTAGCGAAGGGGTTGATGGTTCTGAGCATGGAATCTAGCTGGAGAAGTAAATTTTCGCTGCATGCAGAGTTTGCTTTATTTTGTAAGCGTACTTCAGTAGCTTGCGCTGTGTCAAAAACATACAACTGTCCATATCCTGGAGAGGTAGAAGTGTTAGCGTATAGTGGAGAGATTTGGTGATAAATTTGCCCGTGTACTTTAAAACAGTATGGTCCGTGGCCAGGAGGTTGAGTTATCTGTGCACCCATGGAAGCAAACGCTAGAGAAGAGTTGTATTCTCAAATGTGTTCACGATAATTTTTAGCTTCTGATGTTTGCTGCGTAAGAAGCTGTTGTAAAGACATAGGTGGCTCCCACAAAGGTGGTAAAGCTATTTAACCGTTGTGGCAGCACCTCAAGTACTTGTTGGATGGATTACGCTCAGCAGGCCAGTGTAGTGCATGACATGGAAGATAGGAATCGAGAAATGCCGTGTCGGCTGCGTGTGGGCGGGACTGGTTTTGAAGTGGAAGCAGGACGAACAAGAAGAGAAATATATATATATATAAGAGATGATGGATATTTGTCAAGTCTACTGTCACCCATTGAGAGTCACAGGGGGCAAAGACCTGCGATGTACAGTATGAATATTATATTATGTTGTCTATGCCACCTGTTGATCTGAAAAATGAGAATGCATTTTATTCTACATCCGACAAATAAGTTTTGAGAAAGACCCCTTTGAATGAGCATGTCAGGTGTGACCTTGTAGGTATTGAGGACCTCAGTTCCATACTGTTGAATCAGTTTCAAGGAGATGATGTTTCACCACTTAGAGTTAAGTTTCAGACCAATTGGGCAAGCTCTATCTACACACACACACACACACACACGATTGTCAAAAAATGGCAGAAATCTTTGAATAAATTAGAATTAAAAACTTTATTAGTTCATTTTTCCCATTTATTTTTTTATTTATTGTCTGTGCTTCTCCAATAGCATATCATTAGAAATGAGCTGATCCTGGCATTGCCAGACAGGGACAGATCTCACACTGGTCTGACTAAGAGTCACCAGTCGCCTTTATCTGCGCATCTTTGTAATATGGGAGCAAATTGCAAGGGAGGGTCGGGTCCCAGGCAAGAATTTGAACCGAGATCTCAGGATTTGTGAGTTGGTATTGCTTATGCTACCTAAAAGGATGCAGGTACCCCAGAAATATTCTGTAACAAATTGTATGTTTATTAGAACATAACATTCTCAAAGGTAAAACAAAAGCAAGTTTTGTTAGTGTTCTTAGTTTTGTCTGCTCTCTTACAGACCTACCATCTTCAGCTTGAATCCTATGCATGGTCCTTGCCTTTTGGGGGATCTGCATGTCCTCCTTGTGTCTGTCTGCGTTTGCTATCTGGCACTGTGAGTTTGTCTTCTGTATTCCTAAACTCGTGCTGGTTAAGTCAGTGGATATCATAATTGAGATGGACTGATGTCCCGTCCCACCCTGTGCCCAGCGCTGCTCCCCATGACCCTGAACTGGACTATATGGGTTTCAGAAGGTTATGTTAGATAAATGTCGTCACTCATGGTCGCCTTTATATTATAAGACGTCAGACTGCAATTCAATAAACACCTTATAACCCAAAATAGCTGAGATCTGCAAGCAAACTACTCTTCAGGACTTCTCCTCTCCTTTTAAATCCTTGAGGCAGATGATGCGCTCTTCCTTACAATCGATTTGTCTATTTCATTCACTGAACGACACCCTGGGAAAACAGAATGAAAAAAAAGAAGAGAAAAACAAAATAAATAGGCCACAGTGCAAAATTTCAAACCGAGACATTTCGTGATGTGATTTCCCCCTGCAATTTAGATAGATAGATAGATAGATAGATACTTGGCGACGAGGATGGAATTTGCCCTGTGGACGGGGTGGAGTGGAGTGAAGTGGTTGAGGTGGTGTAGAAAAGGTGAGGGCTGACAGAGAGAGAGAAAGAGCAGAGCAGGCATCACCGAGAAGTAACCCCGCTCGCAGCGTTCGGAAATGGTCTCTGTGTGGCCAGGGAGATGTGGAGTACTCCTTTTAGGTGCAAGGAGACCACTTACTGGTGCGAGTCCCACTGATTTAAACACACACTAACACTTTAACAATTACATAAAGACATAATGTCTTTATTACTTTTTACTCTGAGTTCTCCCTTTCATGGCTGATGATAAATTCCTTGTAATTCGTAAACTTTGGCCCCCTGGATTTTCAGTTTGGGGTCTACCTGTGAGTACTGCTATAGTCTAAACCAGTGATTCTTAACCTTTTTGGAGTCATGGACCCCTTTAAGAATCTGATGAAAGCTATGGACACCTTTTCCCCAGAAATATTCACATAAACACAACTTGGCATGCAAGGAATATAATGTACTTTATCGAGATTTGATTGTCTCACATACAGTTAGGTCCATAAACATTTGGACAGAGACAACTTTTTTCTAATTTTGGTTCTGTTCATTACCACAATGAATTTGAAATGAAACAACTCAGATACAGTTGAAGTGCAGACTTTCAGCTTTAATTCAGTGGAGTGAACAAAACGATTGCATAAAAATGTGAGGCAACTAAAGCATTTTATGAACACAATCCCTTCATTTCAGGGGCTCAAAAGCAATTGGACAATTGACTCAAAGGCTACTTCATGGGCAGGTGTGGTCAAGTCCGTCATTATGTCCTTATCAATTAAGCAGATAAAAGGCCTGGAGTTGATTTGAGGTGTGGTACTTGCATGTGGAAGATTTTGCTGTGAACAGACAACATGCGATCAAAGGAGCTCTCCATGCAGGTGAAAGAAGCCATCCTTAAGCTGCGAAAACAGAAAAAACCCATTCGAGAAATTGCTCCAATATTACGAGTGGCAAAATCTACAGTTTGATACATCCTGAGAAAGAAAGCAAGCACTGGTGAACTCAGCAACGCAAAAAGACCTGGACGTCCACGGAAGACAACAGTGGTGGATGATCTCAGAATCATTTCCATGGTGAAGAGAAACCCCTTCACAACAGCCAACCAAGTGAACAACACTCTCCAGGGGGTAGGCGGCCGTATCGATATCCAAGTCTACCATAAAGAGAAGACTGCATGAAAGTAAATACAGAGGGTGCACTGCAAGGTACAAGCCACTCATAAGCCTCAAGAATAGAAAGGCTAGATTGGACTTTGCTAAAGAACATCTAAAAAAGCCAGCACAGTTCTGGACAAACATTCTTTGGACAGATGAAACCAAGATCAACCTCTACCAGAATGATGGCAAGAAAAAGGTATGGAGAAGGCGTGGAACAGCTCATTATCCAAAGCATAGCACATCATCTGTAAAACACGGTGGAGGGAGGCAGTGTGATGACTTGGGCGTGCATGACTGCCAGTGGCACTGGGACACTAGTGTTTATTGATGATGTGACACAGGACAGAAATTCCGAGGTGTTCAGAGACATACTGTCTGCTCAAATCCAGCTAAATACAGCAGTCAAATTGATTCATGATACAGATGGACAATGACCCAAAACATACAGCCAAAGCAACCCAGGAGTTTATTAAAGCAAAGAAGTGGAAAATTCTTGAATGGCCAAGTCAGCCACCTGATCTTAACCCAACTGAGCAGGCATTTCACTTGTTGAAGATTAAACTTCAGACAGAAAGGCCCACAAACAAACAGCAACTGAAAGCCGCTGCAGTAAAGGCCTGGCAGAGCATTAAAAAGGAGGAAACCCAACATCTGGTGATGTCCAGGAGTTCAAGACTTCAGGCTGTCATTGTCAGCAAAGGGTTTTCAACCAAATATTAGAAATGAACATTTGATTTCCAGTTATTTCATTTGTCCAATTACTTTTGAGCCCCTGAAATGAAGGGATTGTGTTCAAAAAATGCTTTAGTTGACTCACTTTTTTATGCAATCGTTTTGTTCACCCCACTGAAGTAAAACTGAAAGTCTGCACTTCAACTGCATCGGAGTTGTTTCATTTCAAATTCATTGTGGTAATGTACAGAACCAAAATTATAAAAATGTTATCTCTGTCCAAATATTTATGGACCTAACTAATAGTAATCAGTCTAAAAAACACTCCTTTTTTATGCAAAAAGTATTGGCCATTCATTATAATTATGAAATACAATCCTATTGTGCCAATTAAAACAGATCTACTACTACTAAGTCTACTCTCTCATTATCTACCAGAACGCCCCTTCTGCATATAATTCAGGGGAACAGACATGGGCTGCACAATACCTCTCCCAGGCCACTATATGGCAGCCCCCCTGGGTGGCAGTGGTGCCTCAGATTCCTGCAGGGCTCCATGGGAGATAGCCCTGTTGGGACCTAGGGTGGCCACCAGGGGGTGCTGCAAGGGTTCCTGAGCCCGTCTGGCCGGTTCATCAGCCACATCCGGAAGTGCAACCGGAAACGGGTGATCAAGCACCTGGAGCACTTCCAGGTGGACTATAAAAGGAGCCAGGAGGAGTGGAGGACACGAATAAGAGTTTATTTGTGTTCTGCTTTTGTGCTTGTGGGACTGTGTTAGGGCTGAGGGAAACAGGGAAGACGTGGCCCCCAGCTAAAGAAAAATAAATCTTTCCTTTATTTTTACGTGTGTCTCCGTTGTCAGTCTGTGTCGAGTCGGTGTTGATATAGCGCCTTATCACACTACTCTATTTCAGTGAGAAGGTTGTTCTTGTTTGTCTTTAGCATATGAAACTGTGCATTGGTCTTCAACAAGGTGACAAGCATTGCATCTGTTTCGACTTTTTGTTTCGATAGAAACAAAGTGCTGAAAGCCCTGATTCACAAAGGCATGTGGTAGCGAAGGGAATCAGAGCACTCGCAGCTCGCTTTACCAGACGAGGGTAGGCTTGTGTCAGTACACACCAGAATTGTCCAAGACTCGATCATTTTTCTCGCCATTACTTTTCTTGCGCGTTATTTTTCTCACGGGTATGTAACTCACGCATTAGGCTTAGGTGAGATAAATACTTGCAAGAAGAATAACGGCGAGAGACGTAACGTGTGAGTAAAATCACGTGGGAAAGTTCACACGAGACAAAATCCACAGTGCCAGGCTGCATAGTGAATGTAAATGTTCATTTTTATCTGACCCCCACGGATCCCCTGCAGCCCACCCATGGACCCCCTAGTGGTCTACGGACCTCTAAATGGTCTAAACATTTAGATCATTCTGTGTCCCCTATTTCGTGCATTTTCTCATTCATTCATTCATTGGTTATCTGTACTCCCTTTCAGGGTTACAAAGCAAGAACACGTTGACTCAAATAGTCAGCCAGAAGATTTGCTAACAATTTCATTTAACTCTTTTAGGGCGGATTTTTTTTCCCTTTTCTCCCAGTGCTGAATATTTTTCCAAAAAACTAAATTTTCTGAAAAGTATACAAAGCAATAGTTTTCACATATACAGAGCATCCGGAAAGTATTCACAGCACATCACTTTTTCCACATTTTGTGATTTTACAGCCTTATTCCAAAATGGATTAAATTCATTTTTTTCCTCAGAACTCTGCATACAACACCCCATAATGACAACGTGAAAAAAGTTTACTTGAGGTTTTTGCAAATTTATTAAAAATAAAAAAACTGAGAAATCCCATGTCCATAAGTATTCACAGCCTTTGCTCAATACTTTGTCGATGCCCCTTTGGCAGCAATTCCAGCCTCAAGTCTTGTTGAATATGATGCCACAAGCTTGGCACACCTCTCCTTGGCCAGTTTCGCCCATTCCTCTTTGCAGCACCTCTCAAGCTCCATCAGGTTGGATGGGAAGCGTCGGTGCACAGCCATTTTAAGATCTCTCCAGGGATGTTCAATCGGATTCAAGTCTGGGCTCTGGCTGGGCCACTCAAGGACATTCACAGAGTTGTCCTGAAGCCACTCCTTTGATATCTTGGCTGTGTGCTTAGGGTCGTTGTTCTGCTGAAAGATGAACCGTCGCCCCAGTCTGAGGTCAAGAGCGCTCTGGAGCAGGTTTTCATCCAGGATGTCTCTGTACATTGCTGCAGTCATCTTTCCCTTTATCCTGACTAGTTTCCCAGTCCCTGCGGATGAAAAACATCCCCACAGCATGATGCTGCCACCACCATGCTTCGCTGTAGGGATGGTATTGGCCTGGTGATGAGCGGTGCCTGGTTTCCTCCAAACGTGATGCCTGGCATTCACACCAAAGAGTTCAATCTTTGTCTCATCAGACCAGAGAATTTTCTTTCTCATGGTCTGAGTGTCCTTCAGGTGCCTTTTGGCAAACTCCAGGCGGGCTGCCATGTGCCTTTTACTAAGGAGTGGCTTCCGTCTGGCCACTCTACCATACAGGTCTGATTGGTGGATTGCTACAGAGATGGTTGTCCTTCTGGAAGGTTCTCCTCTCTCCACAGAGGACCTCTGGAGCTCTGACAGAGTGACCATCGGGTTCTTGGTCACCTCCCTCACTAAGGCCCTTCTCCCCCGATCGCTCAGTTTAGATGGCCGGCCAGCTCTAGGAAGAGTCCTGGTGGTTTTGAACTTCTTCCACTTATGGATGATGGAGGCCACTGTGCTCATTGGGACCTTCAAAGCAGTAGACATTTTTCTGTAACCTTCCCCAGATTTGTGCCTCCACACAATCCCGTCTCGGTGGTCTACAGACAATTCCTTTGACTTCATGCTTGGTTTGTGCTCTGACATGAACTGTCAACTGTGGGACCTTCTATAGACAGGTGTGTGCCTTTCCAAATCAGGTCCATTCAACTGAATTTACCACAGGTGGACTTCAATGAAGCTGCAGAAACATCTCAAGGATGATCAGGGGAAACAGGATGCACCTGAGCTCAATTTGGAGCTTCATGGCAAAGGCTGTGAATACTTATGGACATGTGCTTTCTCAGTGTTTTTATTTTTAATAAATTTGCAAAAATCTCAAGTAAACTTTTTTCACGTTGTCATTATGGGGTGTTGTGTGTAGAATTCTGAGGAAAAAATGAATTTAATCCATTTTGGAATAAGGCTGTAACATAACAAAATGTGGAACAAGTGATGCGCTGGGAATACTTTCCGGATGTACTGTATCAAAGCAAAACATCTGTTACTGTATGCAGTGTCCTATTTCAGCATGTTAGCCATCTCTTGGTGCCATGACAGTGTCAGTAGCTGCATGGGGTTGTTGTTGGCAGATCAGCGGGGGGCCGATCAGCACAGCTGATGCCTGTACCTCACTTTCATTTTAGATCTTAATCTCCAGATCACCTGCACCAAGACTGGAGTTCCGACAAGTCAGAGTCCAATTCAAAATAATAAAAAATACGTAAAACATCATGCATCGAGTATTTTGCTTTGTGCATTCTCTTTGCTCTCTTGCCAGATGTTGATGCCATTCTAGGCAAAGTTTGCCCCACTCACGCACATGCAGGGATTCAACGTTCCTCCTAGCAAGGATGACCTACCTATAAAGTCATGGTGAGTTTTATCAGTGTTTACAGCTGATTATCACCCTCTACCCATGGATGTCGACTTCAGTCATCATCTGCCCTCAACCCTGTGGTCGACAAAAAGTCGACATCCACCCTAAAAGAGTTAAAGAAAAGCAGGGAGTGCAAATATACTGTACATACCACAGAGTGCCATGGCCAGGGTAAATTCTTCTCTGAGTAACTCCAGAACTTCACTTACTCCTTGTTCCCCCTTCAACATGAAAGACAGCCGTTAGGAAAACAAACTTTAAATCTCTTTATCCTTAAGGCCTTATCCTTTATCCTTATCCTGTACAACACAGCCCCGGCAGATTTCATACCTCATAAGCGAGCCCCCAAAGGATAGGACGTCCCAGAAATACTGCTTTAGCACCCAAAGCCAAAGCCTTCAAGATATCAGTGCCCTTGCGCACACCTCCATCCAGGTAGACTTCTACTCTCCCACCAACAGCTTCCACGATCTCGGGGAGGACGTCAATCTAATTAATATACAGAATTGCAGAAGAGATGTAAAGAAAGATCTGCTCAAAGATTTATAGATGGAGTGTTCAGTAGGTTCAGGCCACTTCACGTTTTTCACATTTTTCTATGTTCCAGCCTTTAAATTCATTTTATCCCTTCATCAAAGCAGCACTCAAAACCCCACAATGACAATGTGAAAACAGAATTTTGGAACCCATTGCAAATTTATGTAAAATAACAAAGTGAAATTTCACACCGACATAAGTATTCACAGCCTTTGCTTTATCTCAGGTAAGACACACATCATTGCTGAGATGTTTGGAGTCCACCTGTGGTCAATTTTATTGATTGGACTGATTAGGAAAGTCACACACTTGTATATAGAAGGTCCCGCAGTTGAGCAAAACACAAGCCATGAGGTCGAAGAAATCGCCTTGAGAGCTTAGAGACAGGATTGTGTTCAGGAACAGATCTGGGGAAGGCTGCAAAAGGAATGGTTTCCATTTGAACGGTGGCCTCTGTTATTCTTAAATGGAAGAAGTTTGGATTTACCGTGACTCTCCATAGAGTTGGCCACCCTGCCAAACTGAGCAGTCCTGAAGAACGGTCGTGATAAGAGAGATGACCAGGAAATGGATGGTCACTATGACAGAGCTTCAAAGAAGCTGTGTGAAGATGGGAGAAACTTCCAAAAGGACAACCTTCAAAACGCAACAGTCCACGTATCTGCACATGAAAGCCCAACACTTTTCCACAATCGATCCCCTTTTAACACTTTAGCTAATTTTTGTGACCCCATGACAGCGATAAGTTATCTGTTACAGGTGAAGGGAAAAGTTAGCAGAGAAGAACTTAAAGAACAAGCGTGTCAGAAATCTTATCAAATAATACACTTTAGTGCTCTGAAGGAATAAAAATAGTCCATAAACCTAAATACTGATTAAAAGGCATTAGATCTCCCAGTGATACTTACCGTTGATGACACACAATCCAGCTGTCGAGCTCCATGGTTGGACACTAGAATTCCATCAACTCCATATGTGACAGCTTCTATGGCATCATCAGCTAGAATGATAGAGACAAATATTCAAAAAAAACAATTGGAATCTTTCTTTCTTCTGATGATTTCTGGCGGAGCTCAAGAAAGACCTGTCAGTTTTTGATGCAAGGAAAAAAAAAACTAAACTTACAGAGATGCCAGCAAATCAGCGGGTACATTCACATACACACCTAAACTGAGCAAATTTAGAGCCACCAAGGACCCTAACATGACAGTTAGATAGAAAGATAGATAGATAGATAGATAGATAGATAGATAGATAGATAGATAGATAGATAGATAGATAGATAGATAGATAGATAGATAGATAGATAGATAGATAGATAGATAGATAGATAGATACATACATACATACATACATACATACATACATACATACATACATACATACATACATACATACATAATTTAATTTAGCATAGTAAGCAGGATAAAGCAGATAGATAGATACTTTAATGTAGCGTAGTAGGTAGGATAAAACAGACAGACAGACAGACAGACAGTCAGACATACAGATAGATAGATAGATAGATAGATAGATAGATAGATAGATAGATAGATAGATAGATAGATAGATAGATAGATAGATAGATAGATAGATAGATAGATAGATAGATAGATAGATAGATAGATAGATAGATAGATAGATACTTTAGCATAGTAGGCAGGAACAGACAAATAATTTAATTTAGCATAGTAAGCAGGATAAAGCAGATAGATAGATACTTTAATGTAGCGTAGTAGGTAGGATAAAACAGACAGACAGACAGACAGACAGACAGACAGATAGATAGATAGATAGATAGATAGATAGATAGATAGATAGATAGATAGATAGATAGATAGATAGATAGATAGATAGATAGATAGATAGATAGATAGATAGATAGATACTTTAATTTAACGTAGTAGGTAGGATAAAACAGACAGACAGTCAGACATACAGATAGATAGATAGATAGATAGATAGATAGATAGATAGATAGATAGATAGATAGATAGATAGATAGATAGATAGATACATACATACATACATACATACATACATACATACATACATACATACATACATACATACATAATTTAATTTAGCATAGTAAGCAGGATAAAGCAGATAGATAGATACTTTAATGTAGCGTAGTAGGTAGGATAAAACAGACAGACAGACATACATACATACATACATACATACATACATACATACATACATACATACATACATACATACATACATACATACATACATACATACATACATACATACATACATACATACAGATAGATAGATAGATAGATAGATAGATAGATAGATAGATAGATAGATAGATAGATAGATAGATAGATAGATAGATAGATAGATAGATAGATAGATAGATAGATAGATAGATAGATACATGCATATATAGATACTTTAGCATAGTAGGCAGGAACAGACAGATAATTTAATTTAGCATAGTAAGCAGGATAAAGCAGATAGATAGATACTTTAATGTAGCTTAGTAGGTAGGATAAAACAGACAGACAGACAGACAGACAGTCAGACATACAGATAGATAGATAGATAGATAGATAGATAGATAGATAGATAGATAGATAGATAGATAGATAGATAGATAGATAGATAGATAGATAGATAGATAGATAGATAGATAGATAGATAGATACTTTAATTTAGCGTAGTAGGTAGGATAAAACAGACAGACAGTCAGACATACAGATAGATAGATAGATAGATAGATAGATAGATAGATAGATAGATAGATAGATAGATAGATAGATAGATAGATAGATAGATAGATAGATAGATAGATAGATAGATAGATAGATAGATACTTTAGCATAGTAGGCAGGAACAAACAGATAATTTAATTTAGCATAGTAAGCAGGATAAAGCAGATAGATAGATACTTTAATGTAGCGTAGTAGGTAGGATAAAACAGACAGACAGACAGACAGACAGTCAGACATACAGATAGATAGATAGATAGATAGATAGATAGATAGATAGATAGATAGATAGATAGATAGATAGATAGATAGATAGATAGATAGATAGATAGATAGATAGATAGATAGATAGATACTTTAATTTAGCGTAGTAGGCAGGATAAAACAGCTGAATTGAGATAGGTCCACACATGTGTCTGTGGATGACTCTCTGGGTTTATCAGAGTACTACCGCTTCAGGTCAAAAGGGGGCGCTGACACTAGTATTCTCCTGTCTTGTTCCCACTGCAGCACAGAGATGACGCCCAGTGAGAGCAACTAACTCCGCCCGTTCTCGTCTCTGAGCTCTAAAACCTGCTGCTGAGAGGAGCAGGTGTTCAGTCTTGCACCGGACCTGAGTTCCTTCCTGACAACCTTGCAGCTACCTAGCCTGGTGACAATTTGCTTTTGAAACCCTTCTTTTGTAATTCATAATGGCTCTAATTTTTGTTTGACTTAAACTGAATATTTTTGTTGGAATTAAACAGGGACGCCCAAACAGTTTCCAGTGGCAGTTCACTCAACCACAACGGACAGATAGATTTGAAAGGCACTGTATAATAGATACTGTAGATAGATGCTTGTACTGAGAACAGCTCAACTTAGCCTGTCAGTTCCTGTTAGTTTTATTTTCCCAAAAATAAAATCAAGTGAAGAACTGAAGGTCCAAATGACTGCTGTGTGTCTTCCTCTCTGTTTTCCATCCATCAATGGTTCTTTGATGGAAGAAATACTTTTTCTAACATTATTGCAAATTTCAAGTAACTCAAATCCTGTCTGTGACTCCATTGTTCTCAATGACAAACTCATTTTGTATTAACATCCCAGACAGACAGGCAGACAGACAGACAGACAGACAGACAGACAGGCGCCTCAAATAAAGATATCAGCAAACACAGAATGTTCCTTTCAGGTTTAAGCGTACAATTTTTTGACCTCCCCTTGCTTGTTACTTTCACAGTGCCTCTCTACTATACTATACTGTATACTGGACCCTATAGATCATGTACAGAATGGTATACAGACATGGCGTATGGGTATGTGTGATTACCTATACCTATAACATTTTTACAATTGTAAATCGAAGTTACTATAAGCATAATTGAATTAGAACACCAGGAACTTTTGATCTGCTGCTCTCTAGACGACTGATTCATTCAGAAGGAAGCCGCTTCCCGTCATGTCATGTCCCGTACCTCTTAGAATGCCTTTAACTACGACGGGGAGCCTGGTCAGCGATTTCACCCACGCGATATCCTCCCATCTGAGAGAAGGGTCGATGAGCTTCGCCACGTACACGGCCAGGCCGCTATCTTCCCCGTAACTTTCCTTTGAAGAAAACGCCAAATCAGGCATCTCAAAGTTTGCCATTCTGAAAAAGCAAGATAAGTAAATAAACAACAAAGAAATTACATAGCGTGTTTGCAAAATTAAATTAGTCCGATTTTGTTATTGCTGTTCTTGGAAGAAATTCTAAGACGACCTTTTTCAGCTTTTCCAAACATGCACGCTGCTCTTCTCAATACCACCTTGTTGCGATTTTTAGACTTTTGTAATGGGAAGCCAAAATAAAGATAAGCACAGAGCTGGATGAGTCAGTCTGAAAACTTGAGTGGTCTCGGAAAAAAATCTTAAGCTTTTGCTAGGAGATACACAGCAAATATCCAAATCCGCACCTGCGTCCAAACAGCTGCATTAGTCAAATAATTAAAGTAAGCAGAGATGCTGCTTAAGGGTGGCACGGTGGCGCAGTGGGTAGCGCTGCTGCCTCGCAGTTAGGAGACCTGGGTTCGCTTTTCGTGGAGTTTGCATGTTCTCCCCGTGTCTGCGTGGTGTTCCTCCCACAGTCCAAAGACATGCAGGTTAGGTGCATTGGCGATCCTAAATTGTCCCTAGTGTGTACTTGGGGTGTGGATGTGTGCCCTGTGGTGGGCTGGCGCCCTGCCCGGGGTTTGTTTCCTGCCTTGCGCCCTGTGTTGGCTGGGATTGGCTCCAGCAGACCCCCGTGACCTTGTAGTTAGGTGATAGATGGATGGAAGGAGATGCTGCTTATGCACTAAAAGAATCCCCTTTAATGTATCGTGTGTTTTTTTGTTAGATAAGAATAAACTGTGTAAAGATCTTCGAACTGGCCAGGTCCCTGAACTGGAATAAACTGGTATATTTTGTGACGTATTAATATTTCTAATATTTGTTCAGATCTGATTCCTACCTTGAGCCCATTGCTGCTGGGATTGGCTGCTGCCCCCATGTCCCAAAACTGGATTATGCAGGTTTGAGAATGCACTTGCGTATAACGGAGTGTATTAACGTCATTCCTGACACACATTCGATTCACTCGTGTTTTTTAAATTACTAAGGATGTATTCACGTTTTTATGCTTGCCTGCTTAGTCGAAGATAAATTTCCTGAGGCTAATGCACGGACCATCATATTATCCCTTCTCCTGGCTGAAATAATCCGTCTCAATATTTCAAAAATCGATAAATTTATCTCGATGAACTGAACGTACAGGGCTAAGCACAATCTCACAATCAGTAACACGTGGAAAGTAGCGTGCGTTACGTCGTCTGATTGCTTTTAAAAGTAACGAGGAACCTAACGCAAATATTTGCATATTCATTCATTTGCATAAAGCACACTCTCAGAACAGCGCAGAGAGCAGGTGCGTTTGCATAATATTACAAATTATCAACCAATAAAAAATGTATCGACGAATTAGAAAAACATGTCTTGGCTAATTTTCTTTTTTTCCATAACGTCACCAAATTCCGATCAAGCCTGTCAAGGCTTTGTTGAGGTTTTGGGGTATTTAGTGTGGGTTTATTTTTGTTCCCCTTAAATATCGATATATCAAAATGTCCTGGCATAGAAGATACCTACGGCCCTATTTTAACCATCCTGCCAAATTTCTGCTTTTTTAACAGCGTGAATGTGTTGTGCACCGGGAGTCCCGAGCACAAAAGATAGTGGCAGAGTGGTGGCTCTGAGGCTAAGGATCTGCGCTGGTATCCAGAAGGTTGCCGGTTCGAATCCCCGTCACTGCCAAAAAGAGATCCTACTCTGCTGGGCCCTTAAGCAAGACCCTTAACCTGTAATTGCTCCAGGGGTGCTGTACAATGGCCGACCCTGCGTTCTGACCCCAAGGGGTATGCGAAAACGAACAAATTGTATAATGCGAAATAAAGAACAAAAAAAAAAGTTCCAAAGCCTGCAGACCCAAAACACTTCCAAAAACACCTACCAGAGGGTGAAATCACCATCAAACCCCAGCTAGTAAACACAGGTTCTAAAATGTGTTTTAGATAAATGTGATAATATTTCATTGACTATTGATAATTCTCTAATCTCTTCTACCTCCCAGGTTAAGAGCTTAGGTGTTATTCTCGCTAGTACCTTAAAATTCAAAGCCCACATTAATAATGTCACTCGGCCTGCATATTTCCATCGACGTAATATCAGCCGTTTACGTCCATCTATCTATCTATCTATCTATCTATCTATCTATCTATCTATCTATCTATCTATCTATCTATCTATCTATCTATCTATCTATCTATCTATCTATCTATCTATCTATCTATCTATCTATCTATCTATCTATCTATCTATCTATCTATCTATCTATCTATCTCTTTCAGCTCCCAGCACCGCTCTTCTTGTTGATGCTCTGCTTACATCTCGTATTGATGATTGTAGTTCTATCCTTTCTGGTCTTCCTCACAAACTCCTTTACAAACTTCAGCCGCTCGTATGATTAGCAGAACTCCTTCCAAAGAACACATCACTCCTGTCCTTCAGCAGCTTCACTGGCTCCCTATTAGATATCGCATTGATGTGAAGATTCTGCTTATTACTTACAAGACCCTCCATAATCGGGCACCTCCTTATCTTTCTGATCTTCTTCACATCTCCATTCCTTTTCGTATACTTAGATCTTCTTCCTCTATCAATCTTATTAGAGCTCCTGCTCGCTTGACCACCATGGGGTTTAGAGCTTTCAGTTGATCGGCCCCTCGCCTCTCCCACAAGACATTCGTACCATCGACTGTCTTCCTTCCTTTAAATCTCATCTCAATACACATCCTTTTATGCTGGCTTGTTCTGTCTGATAAATTTAAATTTAATTTTATTATTGTATTTTTTCTGGTTTTATTGTACTGTAAGATTTGATTAATTTTATGTTGTGACAGTTGTTATGAATGTGCTATGTAAGGTGTCCTTGTGTGCCTTGAAAGGCGCCTATAAATAAAATAAATGATCATTATTAGCAATAAATGCAGTCATTATAAACTGAAAAAAGTTTAGTTTATAAAAATCTCCGTAAATATTTGAAGCTCCGTAGAGCACACAAGGCAAAAAAGGAGTCGCCAAGAAGGACAAACAAATCCCAATGCGGAACCCAAAACAGAGCAAAATGGTCAAAAAAAACCAAATAAAGTCACGAAAGCGCAGAACTAAATGAAGGAACAGCCGCCAAACTTTCAAACCTATTCAAAGTGTGGGAGACCCTCTGGATATCTTTGGCAGTTCCAGGTGGTGATTGGCAGGTGGCCCCGCCTCTTGCGGAACCACCCAGAAAACACATACAGTGGAACCTCGGTTTGCAAGTAACTTGGTTTACGAGTGTTTTGCAAGACGAGCAAAAATTTTTAAGAAATTTTGACTTGATAAACGAGCGAGGTCTTGCAGTATGAGTAGTATGTATACGCTTTGTCTGCTGAGCGACATGTCATCACAACTGAGCTGATGGTTCTTCTCTGTCTCTCGCTGTGGGATTCTGGGTAATCTTCTCCTATTCGTCGGCGTGCCTCACTCATATAGTCAACATCTATACAAGCGTATACTGTTAGGATTGTGACTGTGTGTGCGCGCGTGTGTGTATATGTGTGTGTGCGCGCGCACACGTGTGTTCTGTGACGTGCGAGTCCCCGTCTTGCACCCTAAAACACGAAGCTGAGTCTCAGTACTTTAGCAACACCAGCTTTATTCAGCTTGAAACAGCAACAGCACGGTTATTTATTGTAGCGGAATCTGCCGCTCTCCTGTACACAGACACAGCGTGCGCGCGCGTGTGTGTGTATGTGTTTGCACGCGCGCGCATGTGTGCTGTGACGTGCGAGTCCCCGTCTTGCACCCTAAAACACGAAGCTGAGTCTCAGTACTTTAGCAACACCAACTTTATTCAGCTTGAAACAGCAACAGCGCAGTTATTTTTTGTAGCGGGGTCTGCCGCTCTCCTGTACATAGACACAGCAGTCAGGCAGGGCCGTTGCCAAGTAGTACTGTGCCCTGCGCATTTATAACGTTCCTTGTTCCTTGTATCACTCATCGACGGCAGGCGCTTATAGCATGTCCGCGATCTTTTCGGATTCGGTTTTACGGCGAACTGCTACAATGCTTGGAGACTGCGATTGCTTTGGGACGCTCTTCCGCGTGTCGTCCCGTTGGGTGCAATCCCACAAGAGCTTAGAAACTCACTCACACCAGCCATGATTCTTTTCAAAGGTAAAGTGCAGGTTAATTTGTTTTATGTATTTTAACTTTATATTTTGTATTAATCATTTTTATATGAATAGTTTTGGGTTGTGGAACGAATCATCTGAGTTTCCATTATTTCTTAGGGGGAAATTCACTTTGATATACGAGTGCTTTGGACTACGAGCACATTTATGGAACGAATTATGCTCGCAAACCGAGGTTCCACTGTATTTTAATGGTAATTATTGAAAACAAGGAATGATATAAATAATTCATAAAACTCAAAATGAACATCAAGGACTTGAATATTTTAGTTAAAACAATGTCTCGTTTAAATGACATGTGATCAGCGTACACCTCTTACCTCAGGTGGGATGGAAGTTTAAATCGGTTGCGTATGTCGTTCCTCCTTTTCCCCAAGTAAGGTGTGTCGACAGTGATGAAGATCCCTTTGTATCCTTCTCTTTCAGCTTTTAGAACGAGAGACTTGGTGAGCTCTCTGTCTTTGTAGATGTAGAGTTGTAGCCAGCGGACAGCCTCGGGCGCCGCTTTGGCCACCTCATCAATGGAGGTCGTGGCCCAGGAGCTAAGCATCATTCCTATACCAGCGGACTGGCAGGCTGAAAAACAGACAAATGCGTTACGCACTTTACACTTTCTTCTTTCCACTGCAGATCTTTATTTACAAGAGTGAATCAAAAAGTTAAGGAGATTTGAAAATGACGCAGTAAAAGAAGCTAACATAATACAACCCATTTGCAAAGGCTTATGGGTAATTCGACCACACGGCAAGCACAGTGCTCTGCTGTTAGTCCAGCTGAAGCCAATGTCAACTGAAGATGTGGGATCGCACCGTTGTGAGATTTCTGAGGGAGCGAAACCTGCTGGAATTCACCAAACGATTTGGTACAGTGGCTTGTGAGTGGCAGATTGTTTAAGCAGACATTTTACCGGATGTTTCTCCTGGATGTACTATCAGATGTGGTAAGCAGACTGCAGACTGGCAGTCGGCAATAACAGTGTAACACACCAAATCTCACAGCCACAGCACTCAACCTTCTAAAGCGCCCTTGGCTTGTATGTATTCCTTGAGCTGCACCGACCTCGCTCCTTTCTCTTCATACCTCACTTTCCACCCCACACGTGGTGCTGTTTCTTTACTGCTGTCCAGGACAACCCTACATCTTCACTCATCCGTCCATGAATGAGTGCTACCGTTCTCGGGAATCCATTCCCAGGAATTCGGGAATCCCGCATGTCATTCCTGGGAATCCTGGGCTCCCGGGAATGACACAGTGCACGGACATCTCACATGTGAATGGTTTTAGAGCGAGCGACACTTATTTTTAATAAAACTTCTGCAATATGTTGACAACAATAAAAGACTAACCTTAACTACAAGCAGTTCATGCTGTCATATACTGTAAGTACATGTATCTTTAGTTGTGGTAATAAGAGAGTAGAAAGCACAACGTGTCCAGCGTGCGGTCGTCCAGGCGAGAGCACACCTTCGTGCAGAGTACGCCAGCCGCTGAGAAAGCACACTCTGCCTCCACTGAAGTAGGCGGCACAGTCATCAGATACCGATACACTTGTTCTAAACAACGCCCACGCTTGCCGCTGCTCTGAAACACCGCCGTTTCAGCTTTTACTGATGCATCCAGTTTCTTGTCGTCATTCTGTGATGGCAAATTTCTTGGCACAGATAATGCGGAAGCAACAGACTGACGCATTGCTGTTCAAGTTGCTGTTCAAAGCTGTTGTCTGATGAAGTGCAAGCTGCAGCAATTGTGCCTCCTTAATTATTTCCAACTATAACTCTGTTATTTCTTGATCGATTTTTACACTTTTACATGCTATATATGCGAGCTTGGCCGTTCCCATTCAGCTGGGAATTCCAGCAGTTTCATTCCCGGGAATGCGGGAATGGGAAACGTCCGGGATTCCCTATACCGTTCATATGGCCAGTCGATGCTTTGTCTCGCACACTTCATTTGTATAAACTCCCGTCCCAGTCAATGAATGTTAGAATAGCTACAGTTTTTAAGTTCTTTAAGTTCAAATTTTATTGTCCTGTGCGCAGTAAGGAGACACGTTTCCCTGTACAATGAAATTCTTTCTTTGCTGTACACACCAAATGACAAAACCAACGTATAAAGATAAACCTAAATAATAAGTAGCTGATAGATAATAAGTAACAGAGGCAGCATAAAGTATAAAGCCAGAATAGAAGTATAAAGTGTATTGTGCAGGTAGGTGGGTGATGGACACGTCAAATACAGTTGTGTGAGGTCGATAGAATGATGTGCACCAAGGTTATAAACTCCAGTCAGTTATTTAGGAGTCTAATGGCCTTGGGACAATTGGACTTCTTTAGCTTGGAAGTCCTGCATTTCACACTCTATACCTCCTGCCTGAGGGTAGAAGTGTGAACAGTTCGTGTTGGGGGTGAGTCGAGGAAGTTCTCCTGCGGACTCCGCAGTTGTAGATGCTCTGCAGAGAGGGCAGTGGGGTCCTCGTGATCTTCTTCGTTTGCAGTCCATAGTAGTGGTGTTGCCGTACCACACGGTGATGCAGCTGGTCAAGATGCTCTCAACAATGCAGCTGTAAAAGTTGCTGAGGATCTCAGTCGACATATCAAACTTCCTCAGCCTCCTCAGAAAGTCCAGCCACTGTTGAGCCCTCTTGACCAGCTGTTTGGTGTTAAGTGTCCAAGTGAGGTCCTCACGGATGTAGACGCACAGGTATTTAATGCTGCTCACCCTCTCCACTTCAAGCCCTCGGATGAACAGTGGCCGGTGAGGTCCCCTCTCCTTCCTCAGGTCCACTATCATCTCCTTCGTCTTGTCTGTGTTGAGGGTGAGGTTGTTGTCCTCACACCATGACGCCAGACTGTCCACCTCCCTCCTGTAGGCCGCCTTATCCCCACCAGTGATGCGTCCTATCACTGCGGTGTTGTCTGTGAACCTTAGGATGATGTTATCTTTGTGGGAGGCGACACAGTCGTGAGTGAACAGGGTGTAGAGGATGGGGCTGAGGACACATCCCTGTGGGGCACCTGTGGTTGTGATGATGGTGGCTGAAATCTTATTACCAATGAGCCTGCCAGTCAGAAAGTCTAGGAGCCAGTCACACAGGGTGGGCTGCAGGCCAAGTGCAGACAGTTTATGGGGGATAACCGTGTTAAAGGAGGAGCTGTAGTCAACAAAGAGAATCCTGATGTAGGAGTCTTTGTTCTCCAGATGGGAGAGGGAATGATGTAGTGCGGCCACGATGGCATCTGAGGTGGACCTGTTGGGCTGGTAGACATACTGCAGGGGGTCCAAAGTGTCTGGTATGCTGCTCTGAATGTTGGCCAACACCGCTCTCTCAAAACACTTCATGATGATTGGAGTGAGTGCTACCAGCCTGTAATCATTCAGGCAGGTGGGTGGGCTTTTTTTTTAGCAAGGGGGACGATGATTGTAGTCATAAAGCAGGACGGAACGATGAGAGAAAGGTTGAAGATGTATTTAAAAAATCGGGGCCAAAATTTGGGTCGGGACATCGTCTACAGCCAGCTCAGTGCAGCCAATGAATGCTCGCATAGTTTTTTTTTTAAACATTTTATTAATTTTATTAACATCAAACAAGATTCCATACAAGCATCTCAAGTTTAACAAAACTAGGTTTGAAACAGACCAACCCCCAGCATAGCTAAAGTTTTTACCCCAAAATATTAAAAAATCAGGTCCAAAATTTGGGTCAGGACATCGTCTACAGCCAGCTCAGTGCAGTCGATGAATGTTATTATGGCTATAGGTTTTATCCTAAAACATTAAAATATTAGCCTTAAAATTTGGGTTGGTACACCGTCTACGACCAGAGGTGGGCAGTTCATGAACGTTAGCATAGCTACAGTTTTTACCCTGAAGTAATAAAATAGCAGACTCAAAATTTATGTCAGGACATCGTCTATGTGCAACGCTGTGCAGTCAAAGAACATTGGCGTAGCTACAAACTTTACCCTGAAATTTTAAAATATTGAGTCCAAAATTTGGGTCGGGGCATCGTCTACAGCCAGCTCAGCACAGTCAATGAATGCTAACATAGCTAAAGTTCTTTTTTTTAAGCATTTTATTAATTTTATTAAAATCAAACAACATTCCATACAAGCATCTTAAGTTTAACAAAACTAGGTTTGAAACAGACCAACCCCCAGCATAGCTAAAGTTTTTACCCCAAAATATTAAAAAATCGGGTCCAAAATTTGGGTCAGGACATTGTCTACAGCCAGCTCAGTGCAGTCGATGAGTGTTAGTATGGCTGTAGGCTTAATCCTAAAATATTAAAGTATTAGCCTTGAAATTTGGGTTGGTACGCCGTCTACGATCAGAGGTGGGCAGTTCATGAACGTTAGCATAGCTACAGTTTTTACACTGAAATAATAGACTATTGGGACCGAAAATTTGCATCAGAACATCATCTACAGCCAGCGCAGACTATGAACGTTGCCATAGTTACAGTTTTTCCCCAAAATATTAAAATAAAATGGGGCCAAAATTTGGGTCAGGACATATCGACTGCACTGAGCTGGCTGTAGGTTGAATGTTAGCATGGCTATAATTTGTACCCCAGAATGTTAAAATATCAGACTTAAAATGTGGATTGGGACAAAGTCAACAGCCAGCACAGTCAATGAATGTTATGTAGTTACAGTTTTTACCCTAAAATATAAAAATATCGGGCCCGAAATTTGCATCAGAACATCGTTTACAGTCAGCACAGACAATGAACATTGCTATAGTTACAGTTTTTCTCCAAAATATTTTACAAAATGGGGCCAAAATTTGGGTCAGGACAGAACCTACAGCCAGCTACAGTGCAGTTGATGAATGTTAGCATAGTTAGAATTTCTATCCTGAAATATTAAAATATCGGGCCCAAAATTTGCATCAGGACATCGTCTACGACCAATGCCGTGCAGTCAATGAACATTGGCATGGCTGCAATTTTTACCCTAAAATATTAAAATGGGGGGCGGCACGGTGGCGCAGTGGGTAGCGCTGCTGCCTTGCAGTTGGGAGATCTGGGGACCTGGGTTCGCTTCCCGGGTCCTCCCTGCGTGGAGTTCTCCCCGTGTCTGCGTGGGTTTCCTCCGGGCACTCCGGTTATCTCCCACAGTCCAAAGACATGCTGGTTAGGTGGATTGGCGATTCTACATTGGCCCTAGTGTGTGCTTGGTGTGTGGGTGTGTTTGTGTGCGTCCTGCGGTGGGTTGGCATCCTGCCCAGGATTGGTTCCTGCCTTGTGCCCTGTGTTGGCTGGGATTGGCTCCAGCAGACCCCCGTGACCCTGTGTTCGGATTCAGCGGGTTGGAAAATGGATGGATGGATGGAATATTAAAATGCTAGGCCCAAAATTTGGATCAGGACATCATCTACAGCCAGCACAGTCAATGAACATTAGTGCAGCTACGGTTTTTACCCTGAAAGACTAAAATATCAGGTCGAAAATTTGGGTTTGGTCATAGTCAATGCCCAGCGCAACACAGTCAATGAACGTTATTATGGCTATAGCTTTTATTCTGAAATATTAAAATATTGGGTCCAACATTTGGGTTAGGAGAAAGTCTACAGCCAGGGTAGCGCATGCTAATGAAAGTTAGCATGAAGTACAGTTTTTAACTCCGAAATATTAAAATATCAAGCCCAACATTTGGGTCGGGACGTCATCTACGGCCAGAGAAGAGCAGACAATGAATGTTAGCATGAACTACGCTTTTTACCCCAGAATACTAAAATATTGGGTAACCAAAGGTAGATAGATAGATAGATAGATAGATAGATAGATAGATAGATAGATAGATAGATAGATAGATAGATAGATAGATAGATAGATAGATAGTGTAGTTGGCAGGATTAGATAGATAGATAGATAGATAGATAGATAGATAGATAGATAGATAGATAGATAGATAGATAGATAGATAGATAGATAGATAGATAGATAGATAGATAGATAGATAATGTAGTTGGCAGGATTAGATAGATAGATAGATAGATAGATAGATAGATAGATAGATAGATAGATAGATAGATAGATAGATAGATAGATAGATAGATAGATAGATAGATAGATAGATAGATAGATAGTGTAGTTGGCAGGATTAAATAGATAGATAGATAGATAGATAGATAGATAGATAGATAGATAGATAGATAGATAGATAGATAGATAGATAGATAGATAGATAGATAGATAGATAGATAGATAGATAGATAGATAGATAGATAGATAGATAGTGTAGTTGGCAGGATTAGATAGATAGATAGATAGATAGATAGATAGATAGATAGATAGATAGATAGATAGATAGATAGATAGATAGATAGATAGATAGATAGATAGATAGATAGATAGATACTTTATTAATCCCAAGGGGAAATTCACAAGTTTCACAAATTCACAGGTTTGGGTCAGGAGAAAGTCTACGGTCAGGGACGAGCAGTCAATGAACATTGGCAAAGCCACAATTGTTACCCCAAAATATTGATATATCAAGTCCCAAATCTGGGCCTGTGGTCTTCCCCTGATCAAATTTTGTCAGAGACATTTACTTATTTGGCTGACAAGGCGACTTACGTGATACAATTGGTTTCGTTTCTTATGGTTTTCCAGTTGGGGGACAGGCAGGTCAGGTGACTTGCTCAGGGTCACACAGTTGGTGTCCAGTAGTGGGATTTTTAATCCACAACCTCCAAACCAGCATGCCACCAACGGTGTGGATTTGTACACCAGACACGGACCAGGAGTTTTATTCGTATGTCAGGCGTGGTAGCACATCGGTTATCTGGACTCTGCTCTGTGTTACGACGTAGAGCTTTCTTGCTACTCTCCCTCCGTGACCATCTGGGCTTTCCTGAAATCTTTCATCTTCTCCCCCCCCCCCCCCCCCCATCTCAGACGCACACACAGAGAGACACATCCTTGGTCCACGATGGACCGCCACTCTAATCCAGGGTTGGTTCCCACCTTCAGGGAAGCTTTTCCAGTAGAAGTTGTTCATCTCTCGCCGGTTTATACCGCTGACCTTACCTTCAACTCTCATTACTGCGTTTTACGTGGCTTTGGTCTCCAAACAGATCTTGTTCTGTTGTAAGCAGACGCTCGTTGAATGGCGGAGTTTATTTCTGGGCTCTATAAATTTGAGTCCCTCTTTGCTGGGTGACACTTCATCTTAAATCTGTCTTTCTCTCCCCGGTCTTAAGTTATGACTCCACCAGTAGCTCTGAGAAAAAACCACTGAGAAACGTGTGTTTTTTTAGCCTCTTTCCGCGCTCTATGAATGCATTTCCTTCCTACTTATATTTAACTATGTCATTAGTTCTGATGTGAACCACAACAACTGGAGCTCAGCCAGGTCTGGCCCCGAGCCCACACATTCGCACGATGACGCCAGGAAGGCAACAACCAAAAGGAGATATTAGGCCAAGACCGGCCATCTTATCGGACCCCTCATCTCCACAGTCCCCCCATTTATGATTCACGTGGATGGCTACACCAAACCGCTTGCCTCCCATCTGGTACAACTTTGGTTTTAATGTCGTAAAGCTCACCAGACAAATGAAACGTGAGCAAAGCAGACTGGACAGATTGATTAACGTTATCGAGCCTTGGGACGGCGTGTTCTGCCAAAACTGCAATTTCGATGGTCTACGTTTTTTTTTTTTTTTTTCCTTTTTAGAAGCCTGATAAAGTGTTTTCCGTTTATCTTGGCCATTTTGTGTCAGCGATGAGTGATGTCGGGTACTGGGATTACAAATAAAAAAGAAAGGAAGAAAGATCTGCTTAATGCAACTGAGAAATCACCGCGGAAGGGCGGGCGATAAAAATCTCGAACCAGGGAAACGGTCAACGCAGGGATAGTAAGACAAGACCGATTTATTATTTTGTCAAGCGTGTGCGCTTTGGGGTGGGATCCTCAGGGCTCCAGCCAGGTAAGCAATTCCTCCCCAAGTGGAGAGGGGGCGCTGTTGCTAACACAATCTCCTTTTTTGCATCCGCAGTTCAGAGGGACGGCAGTTGGAATATGTGACCTCACTTCGTCTCCGACCGTCAAACCCTCACCAGCACCTGGAAGTAGGCATTCACTTTAGGACCCTCAGCTAAGGAAGATGGCGCGCCAACTCAGAAACTCGACTCTCTTTTGCTTTAATCACGACAGATGCTGTAATTTGGCACCCTCTTGTGTTACTTCTTTTTCAGTCTTTTCAAGACAGGGTTCCCAGGCTGATACCCCAACTCTTTGGCCTGACTCAATTGCCTTTATTTTACTATTTATATGGCCCACCTCACTGAGCAGTAAGCTCAATGCATTACACCAAGAAAGGCCAAAAACAAAACCTAGGAATTAGAAAAGTGAGCGGAAAAGGAACAGACAGAAAGAAAAATGCCTGGAGAAAAATTAAGCACCTGGCGATCTGCACTTGAAGCAGGAAGGAAAACTCGATCTAACGTCAGCCATCTGACGTACAAGTGACGCCTCACCCATGAAACTCCACACTTTGTGTGCTCTGTCCACATCTACACAGTTAACGTCCGTAGGAAAAACGGCGAGTTGGGAAGTACGGGGTAAATGAGTGTCATACACACACGTCAGTAGGGGGCATCTTCAGGGCATCAGTGTTGGTGATTCCACCCCGGGTGGGTACTGTCATTTACTCCTCATCCTCAGAACTGAAGATCAGAGACTGGTTGTACCTTTATAAGCTAATAGATAATTTGTGCCACCATATATAAGGCTTTAATGTGGGAAAGTCCAAAGAATCTTCTACAAAGAGTTGAGGAGACCGTGAGGACTCTACACAGAAGCTGTGCAAGGTGGGAAACAAACGTGAACACTGAGGCACAGCTGGACCACCCCACACAGGGCATGGCATTTATTGAATTGTTAGCTGAGATCCTTGGGAAAACCCACAAAAATAAAATAAATTTGTAGATATGAAAGGCACTATATAGATAGATAGATAGATAGATAGATAGATAGATAGATAGATAGATAGATAGATAGATAGATAGATAGATAGATAGATAGATAGATAGATAGATAGATAGATAGATAGATAGATAGATAGAAAGGGACTATATAACTGATAGATAGATAGATAGATAGATAGATAGATAGATAGATAGATAGATAGATAGATAGATAGATAGATAGATAGATAGATAGAAAGGGACTATATAACTGATAGATAGATAGATAGATAGATAGATAGATAGATAGATAGATAGATAGATAGATAGATAGATAGATAGATAGATAGATAGATAGATAGATAGATAGATAGATAGATAGATAGATAGATAGATAGATAGATAGAAAGGGACTATATAAGTGATAGATAGATAGATAGATAGATAGATAGATAGATAGATAGATAGATAGATAGATAGATAGATAGATAGATAGATAGATAGATAGATAGATAGATAGATAGATAGAAAGGGACTATATAAGTGATAGATAGATAGATAGATAGATAGATAGATAGATAGATAGATAGATAGATAGATAGATAGATAGATAGATAGATAGATAGATAGATAGCGTAGTTGGCAGGATTAGATAGATAGATAGATAGATAGATAGATAGATAGATAGATAGATAGATAGATAGATAGATAGATAGATAGATAGATAGATAGATAGATAGATAGATAGATAGATAGCGTAGTTGGCAGGATTAGATAGATAGATAGATAGATAGATAGATTTGAAAGGCACCACCATATTGTTTTACTTTTCTAGTGTACTAAGTGCAGGCTGTAGATATATATGAAAGGCGCTATAAAACAGAGACAAAAGAAAGAAAAGCTGCTCTTCAACAGACACGGAGATCCTTGGTGAAATTCCCAGTGTCTTTTTTAACTCCAGCTTCCATGCAATTCAAGACTTTACTGAACATCAAATGTCTCTTTACCTTTGACGGTTGCGATTTCTCCATCCGGATGTGCCATCCGTTGCATGGCTGTGGCTGCCACACACACCGGCATGCTGACCTTCTGCCCCAGAACCGTCGTAGAAATATCAACATGTGACACTTCTCTAAGGACTCGTGGATAGAGCCGCCATCTGCGAGAAGAAGAGCAAAGGGATATAGAAATGATTTGCACGCTGGATATTGCGTATTCTGGGACACGTTAAACAGAAGCGGTGCCAGTTAAGAATAACAGTGGGCGCCATCGTAAGGTTTGCATCCAAAACAGGGAGAGATGTCCACCACAAAGAGATATTCACTGTCCTGTGCCGTCTCAGCCTCTTTGGACTGCTCTGCCCACTCAAAGGCTGTGCACTGCCATGTTGCGCTTACCACGGCCAGTTTAGTGTCACCAGTCCACCTAAGCTGCAATGTCTTTGGAGCACTTTGAGGAAACCCACACTGGCACGGGGAGAACATACAACCTCCATTCAGGGAGGACCCAAGAGATGAACACTTGGTCTTTTTAGTGTGAGGCAGCAGTGTTACAACTGTGCCACCCCTGTGCCAATGAGCCACACCGCATTACAGTTAATGAAAGAGTGAAGTATCAGAGGATCTCGTCATCTCCATCTTTGCTACACAGAAGAGGATTCAGCTCGATGCATGAAGATATAACAAGGAAGCCTTTCCAGATGTTACCCGTATTTGTTTAGGTTGGAAACAAGAACTCGTCAGTCATGGAGGTCAGAAAGTAAGCCTGGGAACCTGGACACGGTGCATGGTGGTAGTTTCTTGGCCAGGGATTTAAAATGGCCTTTCTGACCATACGTCATGTGAGCTGACAGACGAGATGGTAATAAAATGAAGATGAGAACTCAAAGAAATGAAGAAGTCATGTGGCCTCCACATTGCAGGGTGTCTGCCCCAACATGGCAAAGCCCACTTGGACTGGCAGCTGATCGAAAGCACACAGCGTTTACTATTGGAATGAGGACAACAACAGAAGCAAGTCACACAGCCACAGCCATCATCGTTCTGCAGTTGATAAACTTTATAATTGCCTTTAGCTGAACTTATCACAAGCCCAAGTCCGCAGACGGTGAAAGGCGCTATATAAAGCTGAATTGAAAGCTGTAAACTCATCTGTCTCTGTCTTCTAAAGCCCCCCGGGCCACCAGACAATCCCAACACCCCGTCACATTCACGGCACAATCCCACTACTGACTGTCGGCATTTCCATTTAATTATCACATTCATTTCAGGAAATGCCCGCGTGTGTGCAGAGCGGCATGGGATTCAAAATTCTGCCCAAAGCCCATCAGCCGGCACCTTATCAGCCAAAGTCATTCCTGACGCTAAAACTTACACATTTACACCCTTGATTATGGAAAGGCCCTGCAGAACATCAGCCACATTTGGAAGGAACCTCGTCCTCGACTCTTTGCTGCCCTTATGGCACAATTACGGCGGATGAGAGGCGAGCTTCCTAAAAATGGGAATGGGAATCGCATCTCAGCAGAGGTGAAAGAGATTCTTGGAAAACAAAGTCGTCAGTAGCAGAGGAAAGATCCAAGTCCCCCTCCCAAATATTATCTTTGGCACTTTCTCCGTTTCTAAGAAACACAAATGTTTAATTTAAACTGAAAACAGTTCTCCTTCACTTAACGATTAACTGGAGGGCCATTCTGAAAACAGAATAGGAAATCAAAATAAAATAACGACACATACACGTTTATTATACACGCTGTGAGGGATGGCGCACTTCCCGGGCCGGGGCAGGCCAAGGTTGTGGAGGCCAGCCTTGTAAAGGCACAAAAAATGGGGCAAAGGTCCAAACCAAGAGACAAGCAGAAGATGCCAGTGTGCCAAGCGGGTACACTGGCATCCTGTTCAGGAACATTACTGGGGTGGAAGGACAGGGGCAGACAACATGGCAGGATTACATGCTCCCCTAACATGCCTCCCCGGGTGACACTTCCTGTATAGACCCCTGCAAGGCATGCTGGGAATTGTAGTCCCATAGGGCAGCCTTGACAGGTTCGGGGGATGCCACCAAGGGGCTGGGGCAGGGATTCATCATCCCTATTTTACGGGACTTTTGACTGACCTGGAAGTTCTTCAATCTGGTTGTGCCCTAGCACCGGGTTCAGCATGAAAGGACCACTCAGCCTCATCCAGGTGAGCTGAAGAAGGAGTGAAAGGAGATAGAAAAGGGAAAAGCCGAGGAATTGTGTTGTATTTGGTAGTTTCTAAGACTTCTTGTGAGATATTTGTACAAATGAACCTTTTTATTGTGCTGGGACTTGTGTCTGGGATTTGGGGTGCTGCACCGACCCCCAGTGGTCACAACTGGGAACTGCACTGTGTAAACTATAACAGAAAGACAGAATAAACTTAAACGCCACACACTGCAAGAGACACCACTTGTTAGAATTGTTTTTAACACATTGTATTACATTTTTCCTGGATTCTCCTTTTGTACTTTGTGGTTTTGAATAATGTATACTCTGTTTCTGATTATTAATTACAAAAAAGGCCCAATTTGGTTATTTTTTGTTTGTATTTATGTTTGCTGCATCTGCCCCATTGAGTGCTTGGACTTTTACTTTTATTTCTGTTTGAAGTAAACAGGAAACGACTTTGGTGAGATTCATTGGTTTGGTTTGATGTTAATGATAAACAGAGGTGAACCAAACACAGATTTTAACAAGTAAAACAATCCTTTACAATAATGCCGATTATAATATGCTTCTGACATTTTAACAAAATATACTTACTAAATAAGCAAAATCATTGAAATGAAAAAAAGAAATCTACATTTGTTTTATAAAGATTGAAAATTTTCAAGTACAAGCTTAGGAAAATGTATAGTATTACAGCACCATCTTGTGGACAAAAGTTGAAATGCAACGTAGTATATTAAAAGCTCCCCATGTCGGTTTACTGTACCTAATTACCAGTTAATTCGACTTCTATTTTATTCAGAGGATTGTTTTAGATTTATTTGACGTTTATGCTTAATTAATGTAATACTTAAGTCTCTTTAAGTGAGTATTTTAGCATTAGCAATGAATATTAGAACATTAGGACAACTGAAATTAGAACAGCCCAACAAGCTCTGCCATCCCATTTATCCTACAGAGATATTATAGGGAGAGTAATGAAAGGCAGGAGATGGGGACAGACAGACAGACAGACAGACAGACAGACAGACAGACAGACAGATAGATAGATAGATAGATAGATAGATAGATAGATAGATAGATAGATAGATAGATAGATAGATAGCGTAGTTGGCAGGATTAGATAGATAGATAGATAGATAGATAGATAGATAGATAGATAGATAGATAGATAGATAGATAGATAGATAGATAGATAGATAGATAGATAGATAGATAGATAGATAGCGTAGTTGGCAGGATTAGATAGATAGATAGATAGATAGATAGATAGATAGATAGATAGATAGATAGATAGATAGATAGATAGATAGATAGATAGCGTAGTTGGCAGGATTAGATAGATAGATAGATAGATAGATAGATAGATAGATAGATAGATAGATAGATAGATAGATAGATAGATAGATAGATAGATAGATAGATAGATAGATAGATAGATAGATAGATAGATAGGAAAGGAACTGTGTAATATGAAGAGATAGAGAGAGAGAGAGAGAGAGAGAGAGAGAGAGAGAGAGAGAGAGAGAGAGAGAGAGATGTAAGGCACTAAATAACAGAAGTCTACATAGCAAGGAAAGTAACACATAATACACAGATATGAACAACACCTCATTAAAATATAGATACATTAGGCACTATGATAAATTTATAGCAAAAATAATAGACAGATAGATATAAATGGCACCTTATCAAAAGAAAGACCTGTATGATGCTCCATGAAATAAATGTAAACAATTCCCCTTAATAAAATGATAAGTGTCAACCTACCTGTGTGTTTATCTTGGGCTATGTCTCTGCTATATGCTGGATTTATAAAAGCAGTGATAAGGTCTGTGATGCGCCAACTGTTGAAATGTAGGATGCATTGCATTTTATTATTAGAAATGTTTGTGTTGCACCATCTGTTGAAATGAAGGATGCAATGATTTTTTTTGCTACAAATGTTTGTAATATGCCATCTGTTGGAATGAAGTGAAGACTACAATGCATTTTATTGCTAAAATCATTTCTGATGTGCCATCTGTTAGAAGAAAGAATGCAATGCAAAGCTGCAAATGTTTGTAATGTGTTATCTGCTTGAATGAAGAATGCAATGCATTTTATTGCTACAAATGTTTCTGAAGTGCCATCTTTGGAAATGAAGAATGCAATGCAATACTACAAATGTCTGTGATGTACCATCTGTTGGAATAAAGAATGTGATGCATTTTATTACTATAAATGTTTGTAATGTGCCATCTGATGAAAAGAAGAATACAGTGTATTTTATGTGTATGTGCATTACAAAATACATTCTAATAGATGGTACACTGTGAACTCTGTTATCTACTAGATTCATAAAGGCAGTGGTAATGTTTGTAATGTGCCATCTGTTAGAATGAAGAACACAATGAATTTCATTACTACAAATGTTTGTGGTGCGCCATCTGATGGAATGAAGAATGTAATACATTTTATGTGTATGTGCATTACAAAATACGTTCTGATAAATGGTACATTGTGAACTCTATAATCTGCTGGGTTCATAAAAGCAGTGGCACTGTTTGTAATGCACCATCTGTTGGAATGAAGAATGCGATGCATTTTATTACTACAAATGTTCGTGATGTGCCATCTGTGGGAATGAAAAATGCAATGCATTTTAATTATACATGCATAGCTAGTGCAAGTGGTGAATGTGCTGAGGTCAACATTGATTATTTAGATTGCAACCCAACTTAGACGAGTAGCAAACCTAGTTTTAGCATAAGGCTGCAACCATGTGAAAATGTGAAGGGGTCTGAACACTTGCTGAATGCAATGTATATAAAGCTTTGCGGATAGTTTCTCACCTCATATGTACTTTTGTACATGAATTGGATGGATGTCCTTCCCTGACGTTGATGCTCAAAGGGAAACCCCTGAGCCATCGTTCAAGTGTCATAGAAAAGGGTTTGAATTCTTCTGTCAAATATTTTAGTTGTTGTTGTTATTAATTTATTAATTATATATTATAATTATTATTATTATTATTATTATTATTGATAATAATAATAATAATAATAATAATAATAATAATAATAATAATAATAATAATAATAATAATAAAGTGTTCACAAAATTCCTAAAGTCCTGTTTCAGTTTGTCATTCTGGGCTATTGAGTGTTGCTTGATGAGACAAAACATGAATTGAAAAGATTTGAGCACAAGGCTGCAAGATAACAAAATGTGAAGAATGTGAAGAGAGGGGTCTGAAGACTTTGTGAAGACGCCGTAGCAGTTTGACATTCGATAGACAGATTGCCTGCCAAAGACACCGCTGTTACTTTCCAAGATGAGCGAACGTAAGGAGTTGAACGCCTTAACCATGAATTACTCACTCGGAATTAAAACCTAATTGAAAGTATTGGGCTGGAAAATGCTATTATACTCAATGTCGCCACATTGTGTCTGCCCACAGATCCTTTCAAGCCTTAAGAATGGATGTCATTTGGGAGAGTTTCATCGTGTTAAGTTGCCGAGCGCGTCGATCAATCAATCGCTTTAACTACCGGGAGCGCGGACGGGCGGCGGGCACGCGCCATAGACAGAGAGACGGAGCGAGAGAATAATTAAATTGCATTTCCCCTGGCGTCCAGGTTATTCTGGGAGGCTAGCCAGTAAATGTGAAAGAGATAAATCAAAAGGAGCATGTCATTATCTCCTAAATGGGGTTGGTTTACCCTGAAACACCGATGAAGACGCGAGGCTTTTTGCTCTCGATTTCCACCCGTCTGCCATCTTAGATTACTGTCCCGGGAACGCAACCTGGAATGAGCGCTGAGCAGATGGGGCTGTGGAGGTGTGCCGTCTCAGAATATTACACATGAAAGGCTAATTTTATTACAGAGATAACCCCTTTTTTTCCTTGAGAAAAAAATAATAATAAAATACTAAAAACTATGTTGGAAAAAAAAGCAATCATGCGTAACTGAAAAAAAAGCCAGCATGACCGCGGAGCCGTGCACTTTAAGAGCTAATGAAGCCTTAGACAAATATGGAAAAATTAGTTGGCAGGAACCAATCCCAGGGGCATCAGGTGCAAGGACACCAATCCAGAATAAAGTGCCAGTGCACTGCAGGGCACACTCACTCATGTCAATGAAGCACCACATGCGATGAAAACTAGGTTGGCACAAGAAGAACAAGAACTTGGCATCTCCTCATAGCATCCTGGAGCTGAGAGGCAGCAGCCCCGCGAAGTGCGCCACTCCAAAAATGCGTTTTATAAAAAAACATGTAAGTCATCAACATTTCATTTTTGTGTTTTTAAAATCCATCCACCCGTCTTTTAAACCCTCTCAAACCAACTATGGGGCATCTCTGCTCGTGTACTTGTGCCCATTACTGACAGTTTCTCACAACAAAGCAGGCAACGTCGCTAAGGCATCGGACTTTGAAATGTCAAAGTTGGCAATTCGGTGCCCAAGGTCAGCGCCACATTATATGACATCTACTCGAAGGGGGCGTCAGACTTTACGACTACAGCTGATGATCTGATCGTCCGAGGATGTCAGATTGCATGACTGGCAACCACAGGACGTGGTTTTCGGGCACAGTTTTACATTTCCAAAATATATTGCAACCTCGTTTATTTTTCACAATAGCGCGCTGGAAGACCACGCCCGTGCTGCACTATTATTTTTGCAATCCCGACCTTTTTTGCGTTCCTTAAGAATTACGTCTGAACGATTTGAACCCGGGTTCTCTCTCTCTCTCTCTGGGTGTCTCGAGCGCGCGCCCCTTGAGTTACGAAAACGGCGCCCCTGGGTGCCCACAGTAGGGTAGGGTTTCGGGAGCGCGCCTCTTAACTTTACTCTAAGCGACCGCATACGTCGCCTGACGGATTGGATTGCCCGGCTCTGATGCACACGATCCCGACATGAATTGTGTTAGATACATGCTCTGAAAAATAATTTAACGGCTGAATGAGACATAGCCGTCAAAAACACAGTCGGGAGCATAAACAAATGGTACGGTTCGGCACAATAACATAAATGAAGTTAAGAAGAAACATTCTATCATCTTTAATATTGAATTGAATTTTCATTCCGTTACGTTTTCACGTTCCCGTATTAGTTTAACAGCACCACTTTGAGACACTTCATTCGAATCTTGCATCGGTTTAATGAAGCACGTGACTGATGACATCCGACGCCTCACACGTCACTGGAGCACCGCGAGCGCTCTGACTGCTGGCCCACATTCCACGAAAGTTCTCGTCGCTTCTACACGGGAAGATATTGAATTAAATGTGGCGTCCAGAATTGCGCAACCTGTTATCCGACAATAAAGTAAATCCCGTGCTATGCTATTTTTCTGTACTGGTACCACTGCCGGTCGAAGCCCATGCATTCTTAAAAATAAACTGGTTCCTTACTGGCACTTCACTAGTTCCTTCTATAAACCGTGACAAAGAATTCTTTTTTATTCTGGGATGGGTTCTTTGCATATGAAATTGGTTCTTCACTCTTTGAAAATGTTTCAAAACTAAAATCTTTAATGGATGGCACGATATACTGTATCAGGATACCAACAGATGGAGTACATTTGAATTTAGCCCGTGTTATTCAATGTAGCAACAGTCATTTCAAAACCAGAAACACAATTTTGTTCCACAAATGTTTCAAAAATCTTGTTTCGCGTATGGAGCCTTACGTATAAATAAATAAACGAAGGTTCTTTCTGGAACCCTCGCATGGAAAGCAAAAATGGTTCCCCTGTGGCATCACTCTGGCACCTTTATTTTGAAGCGTGCATATGCAGCGTAGGCGTTGTGGAGGGTTAAGGACCAAAACGGAGCCCCCTCGCTGTTCATAGCGCGGACGCAACGGAAAGCTCGCAGTTTGAGGTACATAAACGGAGCCCCTCTTTATCCGAAATGCGCACCCCTTAACCTGCAGAAACGGGTGTCAGCGCCCCACACGGCCGCCTGTGTCGCGTAATGGATTGACTGGCTTATAATTTGTCACTCATACTATAGCCTACGGTAGGCACATTCATTAAATTATTATTCAATTATTCCAAACATTGACGGAAAAATATTAATCTTTCAAACTGTCTCACTATTATCTACACTGTAAAAAGCAATTCAAGGGACCTCTAACCACCACTTAATCAAATGCATTCTATTAGGTTAAAAATTCAACTTCAATGATTTTATTAAACATTTTAATTTGAAAACATTATTTAATGTGTTGACGTGAAAGAATTATATTAGTACATATTTTAGCTTAGACTTGTAAGTAATCTAAACTCAAATTCCTTTTTTCATTTACTGAAAAACAAAATTCAAGTTCGTCTAACCTAATCTAACGTTATGGCTACTTAATTTCTCTGTTTCATTAGTGAGCACGAAACTCCTCCCACTTAACATGCTGTGAGAAGATCGTAACGCCATATTGCAAGTGAAACAAACAACTACGGTGAGTGATAGAGCAGCTATTTTAATTGCTGTCAAAGGTGAATAGTACTTCATTTCTCCTTCTATGTAATAATCCTGCATTTTTATTTGCGCAATGCTGATAGGACTAGTAAAGTTACTTTACGTCTGTAGAGGTTAAGCTACGGATTCAGGCAGGCTAACGTGATGGCTGTCTAACATTAGGCAGATGAACAGGTAAAAGCTAAGTGATAGAGGAGCAATTTCAAGATAATTATTTACATTGCTCTAACATATAATTTACTTATTTTGCATAACCGGTTGAATAACTCTAGTGAAATTTAGTGCCATCCATCTTACCATTTTTTTCTCAACACTACTTTTTTTTGTCCGAGCCTCTAATTTCTCACGTGCGTTTCTATGTTGGTTAAGGATTTTAGATGCAATACTGCCTTACTGCATGTAAGCCTGATGCCATTTTGAGAAGATACTTCATTAATTGTAATAATCTTTCTTTGACTTTACTTATTTTCCAGTTGTTAAGTTTAGAGTACTGTGGTGGGTTGGCACCCTGCCCGGGATTGGTTCCTGCCTTGTGCCCTGTGTTGGCTGGGATTGGCTCCAGCAGACCCCCGTGACCCTGTGTTCGGATTCAGCGGGTTGGAAAATAGATGGATGGATGGAAGTTTAGAGTATACTCCGAAGCTATACAGCCATTTTTCTTAAAATTGCTGTTTGTTATTTTCATTTTTGTGCCTTTTTTTGCAATTATTCAAAGTAGCCATTTTAATCAGGATGTATGTTAAACTCACCACCATCATCATATGTGTGTGCTTTGCCTCAAGTGGATTGTAAAGTGTTCCTTTGCTTATAAAATCTGCAGGGGGGATGGAATCAGTGCAATATTATAAATTTTGTCTAAGTTTGTCTTGGTCTTAAAGGTTGAATTGCATAGAGCTCTTTCTGTTTGACCATTTGACCATTGACTGTTTTGACCAAATTAATGGATGTTGCCTCATCAAGGGGAGGACAATCAGGATTGAGGATAAGGCACATTAAGAATCAGCTTCTAGAGGTATGAGAACTAATCAGACTCGTCTTTGAAATTAAGCTTGCTGACTTGTCACCCTTTTGGATTAGTCATATTGGAATTTAATTTTATTCTTTTTTCTCTTTTTACTCAATTAGAACAATACAGTTGAAGTATGGAGAGAGGTGGCCATTCGTAGCCTGGTTGTCTACCTTGGAGAAAAGAAACAGGACCTCTTCAAGGAGTTTATTGTAAGTAATTTATCACCGTGGAATCTACACTTTAATATTCCAGGCAAAAACCTGCTATAGGCGCCCGTAATTGTTACTGAAAACCTGTTTCACTTATAAAGTGGTTATTTTTAAAATTTTTGTTGTTTTGATACCTTTCACTGTGATACGCCTAAGACATGACATTTTAAAAAAGGAAATTTTTCTCTGTAGACCTCAACCAAAGAATTGAAACTTGAAAGTAAGTTCTACTGTGGCACAATTTGACATCACAAATAGTTGAAACATTCTCACTTTCCTAAAGAATGACACATTATAATGCTAGAGGATAACACAATATATGCAAGAAGGCTTCTTTAAATAATAGAAATAACCACAACAGCATTTTGCTAAATCCTGGCAATGGATCTGACCATTGTCCCATTTGTAAATGAGAAAAAAAAAATATGAGTGTATTGACTTAATGCTTAGCCCAAACATATTCAGGTTTCTGATTAGGCTGCCAAACACCATCTTTTCTTTTTGGTGGATTAATACCTAACAAACTTTGCCACTATGAAGATTCTAGTAAGCTTTCGTGCTCTTGTAATACTTCATATTGGCACTTTTGACCCCAACAAACATGTAAGTAGCTGTGTATGGTTGTGTGTTGGAATGGTTAAAATAATGTCAGCAGTAATAACACAATTCTGTTTTACTAAACCTCTTAATATACTTTTGCATTTGTTCTGCCAGAATATTGAAGAGTTTGAAGCAAACCTTGACAGGCAAGTATTGAACATTGCCATCATCAAAGACCAGAATCCAAACACTGGAACCATCATGATCGAGGAAGCCAAAATCCTGGATGGTATTGATGTCCCAAGGTGCTGTGCTTTACTCATGGGTTTAATAAACACTCTGAATCTGAGCTATCCCAAGGGTCTAAAATGTACATATGAAGTATTTCAGAAACTGTTCCTTGAACTTGATGGACTAAAAACCAGTGGGAAAGTAATGAATCTCAAGTACAGCATTTTCTAAGAACACTTTTCTTTCAAACCACTGCCATTTTTTTTTAAACCCATGTTATTATTTAATCCATAAACAGCTGTTTCAATTGTAAACATTCTCAAGTTTTGTTTTAAATTTTTGTTGATTATGTGCTGTTGAAAACATGTTCATTATGGTTTTGTAATCTTGTGTTCAAAGAATGTTGCTCTTTTGTCCAAGAATGTTCTTAGATCAGAGTAGGTGCTGTTGTGTGTTCGTACCTCATGATCTTTGTAAGCACTTGGTATTTTCATAGTGAGGTTGCTATATTTTTCAAAATGTTTTTGCATCCTGCAATAGAAGTCAGGTTTGACAAATTTGGCCGTTGAATATTACATTGAGGCCTATATTTTTGCTGCTGTAGTATGGCTATTTGTTGAAAAATATAAAATGCAACATTATATTTCCAATAAAGTAAATTTTGCAACATTTTCATTCTTTAAGTGGCTGTAGTTTTAATAATTTAATAAATAATTAAACTTGATAAAGGTGAAAATTATAGGCTGAAAACACTAATTACACCAACTTCACTTTTTACACCATCACAACTTTAAAATATATTAATAATTAAGTACGTAGAACTTAAAACAGTCTTTAAAAATGTAACATAAATTAGTTGGGACAACTTAATTTTTCTGTGCAGTGAATTTATAAAGTTCTGTGTATCCTATAATTTTTTTAAGCTGATGGTGCTTAAAAGCAATTTAAGATCTGAAGGAAAAACCTTTTCCAGTTACTCAATGTTATGGGTTGGTTCTACGTAATTTTAACCAGAAGTTATAGTAACTTAAAAAGCTTGATGCAGAGCGTTGCGTTAATTTTTTTTGTTGGCCCAAAACAGTAGTTTTTAGAGTGTAGTGCCTTTCATATTTATTTTATAGTGCCTTTTATAGCTATTTTTTCATATACTGTATTGCCTTTGATATCTATCCATCCATCCATTATCCAACCCGCTATAACTACAGGGTCACGGGGGTCCGCTGGAGCCAATCCCGGCCAACACAGGGCGCAAGGCAGATAACAAGCCCACCACAGGGCGCGCACACACACACACACACACACACACACAAACACCAAGCACACACTAGGGACAATTTAGAATCGCCAATGCATTTAACCTGCATGTCTGTGGAGCAAAACCACGCAAACACGGGGAGAACATGCAAACTCCACGCAGGGAGGCGCTACCCACTGCGCCACCGTGCCGCCCTTTGATATCTATATAGATAATGTATAGTGCTTTTCTAATCTATTATTACGTAGAGCCTTTCTATCTATCATGTAAATCATTTTTTTTGTTTGTTATATGATGGCTTTCATATCTGTTTGTCATAGGGTGCCTTTCAGATCTGTATCATATAGTGTATTTCATACCTAGCCATCCATCTATTTATTATAAAGTGCCTTTTTATCTATCTGTTAAAATAGTCCCATTTATTTCTATTAACCTATACTTTTTCATCTCTCTATTAATTATACAGTCTATCTATCTACCTGATTTACTGATTTTGCCCAGGATCTCAGCTAACAATTCAATAAATGTCAAGCCCTGGGGTGGTCCAGTCGTGCCTCAGTGTTCACGTTTGTTTCTCATCTTCCACAGCTTCTGTGTGGAGTCCTCATGTTCTCCCCAAGTCTGTGTAGATTTTCTTTGGGCTTGCCCGTACACATTAAAGCCTAATGTATGGTGGTACAACTTATCTATTAGCTTATAAAGGTACAACAAGCCCCTGATCTTCAGTTCCGAGGATGAGGAGTAAATGACACCCCCGTGGCTCGGGGTGGAGTCACAAACAATGCAGCCCTGAAGATGCCCCCTATACTCAGGCGTGTGTATGACACCTCATTTACTCCGTACTTCAGCTCCTGGGGACAAATCAAGTTCTATGTATCAAATATCATAAATGGTTTTAATAAAACGTTGCAATACTTATACATTACACGTTAAAAACCTTAGCATTAACCGTTATCGATGAATATTTCAGTTTGTTTCTCTACTTATTGTAATCGGAGGAGAAGAAGTACTTTGTCTGCGGTGGGTTGGCACCCTGCCTGGGGTTTGTTTCCTGCCTTGTGCCCTGTGTTGGCTGGGATTGGCTCCATCAGACCCCCGTGACCCTGTGTTTGGATTCAGCGGGTTGGAAAATGGATGGATGGATAAGTACTTTGTCTCTTTTAATAAGATAATGAACGCATGGTGTAACACTCGCTATGCGTTCGTTTGAAAGTTGAAGCGTTTCTAGTTATTTCCTTTTGGTAGGTCACCCCCTAGACATTAAGGAGCTTTTGTCCACATTAAAGACCCAATATGCCAAGAACTCTTGGTTCTTGTTCAAGCAATGGTTCTACCACACAGCCGAGTAAAGTGCCATTTTAAAACCGTTATTTTTAAGTGTGTATAGTTCAACTATTTCTAATTTCCATTGTCAAACCTGCCTTATAAATTCAGGGAAGATTATTGTGGCGTAAATGGGCACCGCTATATCCTAACTACAGGGTCATGGGGGTTTGCTGGAGCCAATCCCAGCCAACATAGGGGGCAAGGCAGGAAACAAACCCCGGGCAGGGTCTAACGCCTTATCTGTAAAGGGAATTTACACAAAGAAGACGCAATTTCCTTCGCATCCATGGCTTCTCTTTCAAAACTTTCCTATCCCTTTTTTTTTTTTTTAAATCAAAGTTCACTTTACCTGGAGAAAGCCGCCTGGTTGTCTGCCAGGGTAATCTGATCGTCCGCGCCCGACCGGTAATAATCATAGACGGACTTGGGAAGGACCCTCCTCGCGTGCTCCTCAAAGTCCTTGACGCACACCGGCTTCTGGGACATTTTGCTTGCTGATCCTTTGCTACCTTTTCCTCTGAAGCGCTGATCCTCTCGAAGTCTCTTTGCTTTTGAACCCTGTGGCCAATCATTAACTGTCAAGATTAGTTTTTTTGGACTTTTATCAAATGATGTTTATTTGACCTCCCCTTTTTGCCTGCCCCCTTTTGGTAAAACTACCACCCATGTCAAAAATGAGTAACTCATCGTTAGAGTAAAGGTCTCGGGCTGCTCTTTTCAGACTCGGATTAGCAGGTAAGGAAGGCCAGCGGCAGCAGCGGCAGCGCAGGCCATCGCGAAGCCACGCCCACGTCCCCCACGGCGGGTAATCCACTCAGCGATTGATTGGCAGACAGTGAAGAAGTGCCGCGCCGAAGACGACTCTGAATTCAAAGTCCCTCTTGATTAACAACTTAAAAGGAATGCTGTTTCCCATCTTCTGATGTTAGAGAAGATATCTTGCGATGGAATGGAGTTCTACTTGTTTTAATAACAAAAAAAATGTTTTTTTCTTTCATCTTAAAGAACCGTGCCCCGTTTTCCTGGCCTCAAACTAAAGAAGTCCCCGTTTAATTAGCTGGGAACTTCATATCGCAAAGCGACCGCGCGACACTGTCGGTTTAGTGCCTAGCGAGCGGATGCCAGTGTAGACTCAGCTTGTGATTCAAAAATGGATTATTATATGAGTTTAAAAACGCGATAATATTCAAGGGCACCTAAAGTCCTAGTATTATCACAGATTGGTCACGTTTGATTTTTGGACTTCTTTCTTTCTAATAAAGTTCAACTCAAAACTTCTTTCTTTCTTTCTTTCTTTCTTTCTTTCTTTCTTTCTTTCTTTCTTTCAAGGGCACCTAAAGTCCTAGTATTATCACAGATTAGTCACGTTTGATAAACTGAAAGCCATATTTTAGTAATTAATTATTAATTGATTTTTAGACTTCTTTCTTTCTAATAAAGTTCAACTCAAAACTTCTTTCTTTCTTTCTTTCTTTCTTTCTTTCTTTCTTTCTCACAGATTGGTCACGTTTGCTAAACTGAAAGCCACATTTTAGTAATTGATTATTAATTGATTTTTGGACTTCTTTCTAATAAAGTTATTCAAAAACTTCTTTCTTTCTTTCTTTCTTTCTTTCTTTCTTTCTTTCTTTCTCACAGATTGGTCACGTTTGATAAACTGAAAGCTATATTTTAGTAATTAACTATTAATTGATTTTTAGACTTCTTTCTTTCTAATAAAGTTCAACTCAAAAACTTCTTTCTTTCTTTCTTTCTTTCTTTCTTTCTTTCTTTCTTTCTTTCAGATTGGTCACGTTTGCTAAACTGAAAGCCACATTTTAGTAATTGATTATTAATTGATTTTTGGACTTCTTTCTTTCTAATAAAGTTCAATTCAAATACATCTTTCTGTCTTTCTTTCTTTCTTTCTTTCTTTCTTTCTTTCTTTCTTTCTTTCTTTCTTTCTTTCTTTCTTTCTCTGTGCTCCACGCCTAAGACGGATTGAAACCTAAACAATCCATGTAGACCTCAGTATTAAACGTTTGCAGGGCACCACCTGTTGGAAAATTTTGTTGTATAGTTCCAGAACAAGGCCAGTACATTGTGATGAATGCACTGTGCTGTTCTTGAATCATTCCAGAAGTTTCTTTCATTAGGCTACTAATGAAAGTCTGTACGTTGGGATGAATTCGTTATGTGGTTTCTGACACATTCTAGAACATGAATTCCATTTTAGCACAAAGAATCACTGAAGAAGCCCAGCACACTATGTTAGATTCATTATCCTTTTCTTCATATATTCTGGAATGTTCCTAGCCAAGTTCCACAAGAAGGCTGGTACATCAGGATGAATTCATTGTCTAGTTCCTAAACCATTCTAGAACATTCCTAGCCTTGTTGTACTGAGAGTTGAGTTCCACAAGAAGGTCAGTAGATTGTGATGTCTTCACTGTAAGGTTTCTCAAATATTCCATAACTTTCTTTCATCTCTAGTACATAGCATCAGGCTAATATGAATGTCACCACATATTCAGGAATTCATTGTTCTGTTCCTTTAACATTCTAGAACATTATTTCCATTTTTACAGAAATAATTCTCGTAGTGAAGAAGCCCAGTACATACTTTGTGCTGAATTCACTGTCCTTTTCCTTGAATAGTCCAGAACTCTCCTTGCCTTGCTACATATTACAGTATTCATACATATTACATCCCACATACTACTTACACACTACATATGACAGTCCAAAAGAAGGCCAACACGTTAAGGAGATTCTAGAACTTTCCTGAGGGAGCATTACGTTTCAGAAGAAGACCAGAACATTACATTGAATTTATGTCCAATGAGAATGTGTAACTTTTTGTTTTTCTTGAACTCACAGAAGATGAAGACAAGATTAAAAAGCACAAGTGTATCTAATCAGTTTAGAAAGAGCCAAACAATTATAAAGGTCTGTGATAATGGCAGCCCACCCAGACCCCCCGGGGCCATCCAGTAAAGGGTGACTGTGTGAGGGTGGGGCGTGACTCCATGTGTCAGGACTCTGAGCAGTAAAGCCGCCCCTCACAGCGAGTGCTCACCGCCATTGGCATTTCTTAGTGGTAGAACGTCATCTGTTCAATTGCTGGGAGTGTTTTGAAGTGTCAGCTAACCAAACTGGACGGGCAGGCTGTTGTTGCTGTTTTCTTTTCTCTCTTACTGATTGTGTTCTTGTTTCTTTTTCTTTAGTGCTTTATTTTATAATTTAAAAAAATCTATTCAGTTTCAACAACCTTAAGACTTGCCTGAAGAAGGGGCCTGAGTTGCCTCGAAAGCTTAATATTGTAATCTTTTTAGTTAGCCAATAAAAGGGGTCATTTGCTTGGCTTTTCTCAACAACCTTAAGAGAGCATCAGCAGAGAAGACCCTCAGCGCCTGGTGACGTGTATGAATGGCAGACGTCAAGCAGTCATTACATGTGAGGGACACAGAACTAAATATGACAGACCTGCCAATGCTGTGGGACAGCCGTTAGAGAAACGGGGGGACCCTGGAGAGCACTTTAATCACGACGTCTGAAATGTTTAATTTGGAATTGTAAACTGTGGAGCAGTGGGGGGGGGCATCAAGAAAAAAATGGGTCTTTGTCATTATGGTGGGCACTACATATTTAATTTATATAAATATACTTATGTACGCATCCAGTGCATCTGGAAAGTATTCCCAGCGCTTCATCACTTTTTCCACATTCTGTTATGTTACAGCCTTATTCCAAAATGGATTAAATTCATTTTTTTCCTCAGAATTCTACACACAACACCCCATAATGACAATGTGAAAAAAGTTTACTTGAGGTTTTTGCAAATTTATTAAAAATAAAAAACTGAGAAATCCCATGTACATAAGTATTCACAGCCTTTGCTCAATACTTTGTCGACGCAACTTTGGCAGCAATTCCAGCCTCAAGTCTTGTTGAATATGATGCCACAAGCTTGGCACACCTGTCCTTGGCCAGTTTCGCCCATTCCTCTTTGCAGCACCTCTCAAGCTCCATCAGGTTGGATGGGAAGCGTCGGTGCACAGCCATTTTAAGATCTCTCCAGAGATGTTCAATCAGATTCAAGTCTGGGCTCTGGCTGGGCCACTCAAGGACATTCACAGAGTTGTCCTGAAGCCACTCCTTTGATATCTTGGCTGTGTGCTTAGGGTCGTTGTCCTGCTGAAAGATGAACCGTCGCCCCAGTCTGAGGTCAAGAGCGCTCTGGAGCAGGTTTTCATCCAGAATGTCTCTGTACATTGCTGCAGTCATCTTTCCCTTTATCCTGACTAGTCTCCCAGTTCCCCACGGCATGATGCTGCCACCACCATGCTTCATTGTAGGGATGGTATTGGCCTGGTGAAGAGCGGTGCCTGGTTTCCTCCAAAAGTGACTCCTGGCATTCACACCAAAGAGTTAAATCTTTGTCTCCTCAGACCACAGAATTTTCTTTCTCATGGTCTGAGAGTCCTTCAGGTGCCTTTTGGCAAACTCCAGGCGGGCTGCCATGTGCCTTTTACTAAGGAGTGGCTTCCGTCTGGCCACTCTACCATACAGGCCTGATTGGTGGATTGCTGCAGAGATGGTTGTCCTTCTGGAAGGTTCTCCTCTCTCCACAGAGGACCTCTGGAGCTCTGACAGAGTGACCATCAGGTTCTCGGTCACCTCCCTGACTAAGGCCCTTCTCCCTCGATCGCTCAGTTTAGATGGCCGGCCAGCTCTAGGAAGAGTCCTGGTGGTTTTGAACTTCTTCTTTTCTGTAACCTTCCCCAGATTTGTGCCTCGAGACAATCCTGTCTCGGAGGTCTACAGACAATTCCTTTGACTTCATGCTTGGTTTGTGCTCTGACATGAACTGTCAACTGTAGGACCTTCTATAGACAGGTGTGTGCCTTTCCAAATCATGTCCAGTCAACTGAATTTACCACAGGTGGACTCCAATGAAGCTGCAGAAACATCTCAAGGATGATCAGGGGAAACAGGAGGCACCTGAGCTCAATTTTGAGCTTCATGGCAAAGGCTGTGAATACTTATGGACATGTGCTTTCTCAATTTTATTATTTTTAATAAATTTGCAAAAACCTCAAGTAAACTTTTTTCATGTTGTCATTATGGGGTGTTGTGTGCAGAATTCTGAGGAAAAAAATGAATTTAATCCATTTTGGAATAAGGCTGTAACATAACAAAATGTGGAAAAAGTCATGTGCTGTGAATACTTTCCGGATGCACTGTAGTTCCCTCACTCGCTAGCTAAGCGGATGCAAGATACGCCCCACCCACCTCCCCTCGGCCCGCTGAGTCTCTCTCTTGGATTCGCACAAATATATCGGTGAACTCTGATACTTAACGAAATAAGAGAGAAGTCGCAAAATGAACTGGAATGTTCAAGCAAATTATAGAAAAAAACCCGACCCACATCCGTTAAGTACTGAGCTCTTGTGAAAAGTGGACAGACAAATATTGGACTTTATATATACAGTATATACAAGGTACGCTCCAACACGTGGCTCTACTATGTGGGCGGAGCCACGGGGACAGCTAGTATATATATATATATATATATATATATATATATATATATATGTAAATTAAACCAAATAACAGAAAGAGTAAGCAGCACGTGTTTCGCCCTTATTGGGACTTGTCAGGTGTGCACACTTTAGCATCCACTTACGGGAATCGAACCTCTGATGCTGCGCCACGGCGGCTGGTTTGCTAACTTGGCAGGTTGAGTATTACGTTCTTTTTAAAGTTTGAATCACAGTCTGATTATCAGGTGGTTACTTACCAGGTAACACTTGGGGTTTGTCATAGACTTAAAAAAAGAAAATACACACACAGACACAGAAATGAACACACACAGACACAAACACACACATGCACAGAGAGAAATGAACACACACACACTCATACACGCACACACACACACACACACACACATTCATATACACACACGCACACACTCACACGCACAGAGAGAAATGAACACACACACACACGCATACACGCACACACTCATACACGCACACACACATTCATATACACACACGCACACACTCACATGCACAGAGAGAAATGAACACACACACACACACGCATACACGCACACACACATTCATATACACACACGCACACACTCGTACACACAGACACTCAGACACACACTCACACTCATACACACGCACACTCATACACACACATGTTCACATACACACGCTCACTCACTCACACACACACACACACACTCATACACACATGTTCACACCCACACACACAGAAATCAACAAACAGACACAAACACACAGACACTCACCCATACACTCACTCACACACATGCATACACACACACTCATATACACACACACATGCACATGCATACACACAGACACACACTCACACTCATACACACACACGCACTCACACTCATACACACGCACGTTCACACATACACACACACACTGTATCTACACAGTACATAAACAGTTGTATATTATGCCGAGTTAGTATTATGACTTTTTATAAAGGTGTTGTAGAAATGTAAAGTAATAACCCCATAACAATAGTAATTATGACATAAGACACTCACAGTAATTACCACCATTATTATTATTATTATTATTATTATATATTATTTCATGGGAGCCAACAGAGGTTATTGGAGGCCCCTCATGGATTCCTCACAGCGGCTCTTCTTCAAGGTATAAGGAATCCACGTGGGGCCTGCCATGAAATGATATTTAATGATAATAATGGCGGTATTACTATTACTAGACAAAGTTCACGCTGACTATCCATTGTGACCGCTCAAGCACTCGGACAGTGAAATGACGGTAGCCTAAATTTTATTATGGAAAAAAAAGAAAAGACAACTGGAAGGAATTTGGGGACAGACATAGACAGCTGGAATAGACTACAGGGTGGTCTTCATTAGGAACTCCTTCAAAATATAAATGAATAACATGTAAACAATAACAATCTCATAAAACACTGAATGTTACACACATGTTTCATAAAAAGTTTTGTATACTTAACAAGTTGCCAATACTCCTAATATACTGTAGGTTAATCACAGAAGGAGAAATGTATTACGTTTCTTATTATCCCGAATTTAAAATGGTTTATAACGAGGACAGATGGCAGTAACAAATCACAAATATAAAACTATTTTCTTTGTTAAAAACAAGCTCGGCAGAAGAACAGTTAATGTTTGTACTAATTTCCACCACTAGAGGGAGACTCTAATACAAAAAATGGACAAGCCCAGCAGTTCTTGTGTGACGTTTGTCTGCTTTCAGAATATTTACAAACTCATTTACAGACATATCTGTGGCAGGTCTACAGTCCACTATTCTTATTTGGTTGAATAAAAGTGAATGCTAAAAAAAATTATTAAAAAATAAGGATCAAACAATTCAAAATTCAAACACTTCTGATAAAATACTGTTGCTGTATCTCTTGCATTCTGTTGTGCCAGAATGAACAAAGCTTCAAAAGACTTTCTTAAAATATAAATAGGTGCAAAATGCTAAACATATTTTCAAACAATGCATACAAAATATAAAAATAAAAATGAACAAATTCACAATAGCAAAGCCAAGTGATTTATATATATGGGCGGCGCAGTGGTGCTGCTTCCCGGGTGCTCCTTGCATTGAGTTTGCATGTTCTCACCGTGTCTGTGTGGGTTTCCTCCCACAGTCCAAAGACATGCAGGTTAGGTGCCTTGGCGATGCTAAATTGTCCCTAGTGTGTGTGTGCCCGGGGTTTGTTTTCTGCCTTGCGCCCTGTGTTGGCTGGGATTGGCTCCAGCAGACCCCCGTGACCCTGTAGTTAGGATGTAGCGGGTTGGATAATGGATGGATGGATATATATATGGAAGAGAAAGTCTGTGATACAGTTTGCATATTTGCAGCTGGAAATCCACAAAGGGAGAAAAATGAATCACGTATCATAAAGTAGTTTTTATTCCTGAGCTTTCAACCCCTGCCAGGGGTCTTCATCAGAGGATAATGCTTAGACTTACAAGAATCAAAGGCAATATATAGCAAAAAATTATGATACGTGATTCATTATTCTCCGTTTGTGGATCTCCAGCTGCATATATATATATATATATATATATATATATATATATATATATATATATATATATATATATATATATATATATATATATATACGCATACACACACACACACACATATATATATATATATATATATATATATATATATATATATATACTATATAAATATAAAACAGTATTATATTCTCATATTTTTATATATATTTATATATATATATATATATATATATATATATATATATATATATATATATACATACATACATACACACACACACACACACACACACACATAGTATATACACATTAAATTTAAGAAATATAAAGTAACAATTTTGAGTACAGTGAAAACTGTATAAAACTATAAAAGCTATGCATTGTAATCATTTTACGAAATAGTCCAAAAGTGGTTTCTTTCTTTGGTCCCCATTGGATAAAAAAACAAACAAAAAAAAAAAAAAACGATATTGCTACTCAGTCGTCGTTGTCGTCGTTCTCCCCCAAATCCTGCTGTTTCCTCTTTCTTACACCACTTGCTGCAATGTCATCATACGAGTTCCTGTGAAGCTCGTCCTCATCCTCTTGGCCCTCCGTCCCGGATGCCTCGTCACTTCCCATGTCCTCTCCTGACGCCTGATCCTCCTGCTCATTGTCCATCTCAGACAGTTTGGTATCATCTGAAAAGTTACCTGGCTCATCATCTGACGAGAGATTCTTTAAATAGACCTCTGGGGGGGAAAAAAAAAGTTACTGATGACATTCAAATTAAAAGCAATTAACGGCGTGTGACAGACGGTCAGGACCAGCACCAGGCCGGAACGCCGGCTGGATGGAAGGACCGAGGGAGAGAACCTCTTTGGGACAGTCTCCTTCCCAATTTTTTGTTGTGTCAAGTTCTGGAATAATAAATACAGTGCACTTTATTACTACATGCATTATAAAATACATTCCAATAGATGGCACACTGACCACAAACATTCTAAATCGCTCAGCTCCTGTTTCGCCTGCTAAGGTCCTCTGATTCTGGTAATCTTGTTGTGCCCCACACTAACCTGCGCTCTATGGGTGACAGCAGGGCCTTCAGCTCCATAGCACCCAGACTATGGAATGACATCCCGAAATTAATGAGATCAGCTGACTCCATTCATTCTTTTAAAAAACAACTTAAAACTGATCTATTTAGGAAGGCGTCTAACTTAACTCAACATTCTGCCCTTTCTTTCAGTTTACCTCTCAGGTGCTCAGGATAATTTGTGTGTCTGTTATATCACAAATTAGATTATTTGTTAGGTTTTTCTTTTAGTATTGAATTTAGTATTTTACTCTGGTTTATTGGGGCGGCACGGTAGCGCAGTGGGTAACGCTGCTGCCTCACAGTTGGGAGACCTGGGGACATGGGTTCGCTTCCCAGGTCCTCCCTGTGTGGAGTTTACATGTTCTCCCCGTGTCTGTGTGGGTTTCCTCCCACAGTCCAAAGACATGCCGGTTAGGTGGATAGGCGATTCTAAATTGGCCCTAGTGTGTGCTTGGTGTGTGTCCTGTGATGGGTTGGCACCCTGCCCTGTGCCCTGTGTTGGCTGGGATTGGCTCCAGCAGACCCTCGTGACCCTGTGTTCGGATTCAGAGGGTTGGAAAATGGATGGATGGATGGATACTCTGGTTTATTGTGGTGGTGGAGTGGTGGCTCTGAGGCCAGGGATCTGCACCGGCAATTGGAAGGTTGCTGGTTCGATTCCCGTAAATGCCAAAAGGGACTCAGCTCTGTTGAGCCCTTGAGCAAGGCCCTGAACCTGCAATTGCTGAGTGCTTTGAGTAGTGAGAAAAGCGTTATATAAATGCAAAGAATTTTTATTATTATTATTCATTCAATTTAATGCTTTGTTATCTTTTTCATTATTCTATTCAGGAAAACATTTGTATCCAATGTTACATATACCCTGCTGTTTTTTTTCTAAGACTCTGTGAAGCGCCTTCAGCATGGCAACAGCGCTATATAAATAAAATGTATTATTATTATTATTATTAAACATAAAACCTGAGGTCTACGTTGATTACTTACATTTCAACCCATCTTTGACGGGTAACACAGCCAGACCACCTTAATAAAAAGACAAGTGTCTGTGTATCTGTGTGCCTGTCCAGTTGCTGTATCTTTGTCATTCCAACAAATGGCGTATCACAAACATTTGAAGTAATGTATTTTATTACTACAAATGTTCAACAGGATGTAATTGAAAACTACTTTAATAATAATTATTATTATGAATATTATTGCAGACAGCATTACCTATAATGTCAGTCATGTAATGCTCCAACATCACAAAATGCCCTCAACACCAGTCACAAAGTGGCCATTGCATGCCCAGTGACACTTAGGGTTGTGTGAGGGTAATCTGAGTTAAAGGGCATTTTGTGATTGGTGTCGATGGCATCACATGACCTATGTCATAGGTGCCATCTGTTGGAAGGACTGAAAATGCACACAACATTTAAATGTGAATAAGTCAATGTAAATCAAAATCACTGATGAACGCTTTCGTGAGCCCGGCCTTCTCAATGTAAAGTAAAGTCTAATTACACAAAGGTTACTTACTCAACGTTAACAGAATTTACCTGTTTTGGTATCTTTACTTTGCGGCTTGGATGGACATAAACAGTCGGCAATTAGTACGAGTATCTGTGAATGTAAAAAAAGAACACCCGTATTAATTGATTGTTTCTTTTTTAAGAAAAAAAGTACATTATCTATGGAAGCTTATTCCTGCCACTCAAAAAAAAAACCAAAATAAATTATTGTGGAGTTTTGAAAAAGTATTGCATTATTTCCCAAAGATATTGCCTGTTGCTTCCAGTAAAATTCTCCATGCAGTGTGCAGTCAAGTGACAAGAACTGAACAAAAGTTACATTCAAAGTTTCTCTTCCTCACTTGTTGTCACTTGATGACCGGAGCACACGTCTGCCTGGTGACAACTGAGCGCAGCTGGCAATAGTTGCAAAATCACGTTCACAAATGATGCTGTTTGAGTGGTGGGATTAAGTTTGCATAATTAACAGCATTCGCTACACATAATCCTTAATTGCGAGGATAAAAGGGTAGCCTGCGTGCACAACGGGCCAATGAATCCATTCATACTTAGGAGGGCACTGTGTGTTGAAATTCAAGAAAACAGGTTACTGGAGTTATGAAGATGACCTACCAGGCCAAAGAAAAGTCCAGTCAGTAGAGTAGCAAAGGCAAAGATGGCGTAGGATCCCCAAACTGGAATGTGAAGTTTCTCGGTCAAGTACATGTGGACGTGCTAAAACCAAACAAAGAGAATTCCATGAGCTATTACCTTCATTCGTTAAATTTCCACGCATCCAAAAAAGTGTATGAGGACTTCAAATACTTTATAAAAGGCTTCACTCTCCATATACAGTACAGTATTATTGCACCATTAACAGTGTGAACGTTCACAAGGCAACTTACAGAGCGAGGTGGGTGCTCTAGTTTTTGTTCAGCTGTTGATCATGCGTGTGTCTGCACAATTAAGACTATACACAATTTTTATTTCATATGAGATAGCACATTTCTTTGTCAAACTACTAGTGAGGCCTGCACAACGTGCATGATGTGTGCCAATCCTAGAATCACCAACCAGAACAGGGAATCCAGACCTCCCTCTCCATGTTACCCCGTGGGCCTCCTATTCTGAAGACCCTAGCAGTACATCCATCTAAGGCCACGTCCACACTGCTACATTTTCAAATGATCTCCATCCACACTGCAGTTTTCATATCATTTACAAAAGTATGTCTGCCCACACTAAAACGACCAAAAACAAATATGACATAGACACTGAGTGTGCGCACATTGGCGGCAGACTCGAGTGAAAATCAGACTCTCCTGCGCTTTATGCACTTTCTGAAGTACGAGCGCAGACACGGGACTCTGAGAGCACATTCACAGAAAAGGAAAAAGAAAGAAATTCTTTAAGGGGCTGCAGCAAATTACCCCCCTGTCACAGTAAGACACCAATCACAGCTGTAAAACTAACTCAATGAAGAAAATAAATAAACGTGTGATTATATTTTCACTGAATTGTGCTTCTGTGTCTCTGTTCTGTATTCTCGTGAGCTCGGCTGCATTCTACATCTATCCACTTCAGATATGCTTACTTACCAACCCAGTAAAGCTCTCATGCTATGGAGGCACCAGGCATACTCACTTACTGACCAAGTAAAGCTCTACCAAAAGACTGACGCAGAGGGACCAGACCTACTTACTTGCCTATCAAATAAGACCATCATTCTGAATAAAATGGAGGGGCCATACATACTTGCTTACTGACTGAGTAAAGCTCTCCTGATGATTAAAATGGAGGGACTGGACATACTCACTTACTGACCCAGTAAAACTCTAGCAACTGACTGATATGGAGGGACCAGACATACTGATTTACCTATCCAGTAAAACCTTCATTCTGATTAAACTGGAAGAAGCAGTAAAGCTCTCATGCTCTTTCATTCAGAGGGACCAAACATACTTACTTACCTACCAGTAAAACTCTCATTCTAATTAAAATGGAGGGATCAGACATACTCACTTACCTACCTAATAAAACTCTAGCAACAGACTGATACAGAGGGACCAACCATACTTTTAAGTAAGGCCATCATTCTGAATAAAATGGAGGGGCCAGATGTACTCACTTACTGACCAAGTAAAGCTCTCCTGCTGATTGAAATGGAGGGACTGGACATACTCGCTTACTTACCCAGTAAAACTCTAGTAACTGACTGATATGGAGGGACCAAACATATTTACTTACCTATCTAGTAAAACTCTTATGCTAATTAAAATGGAGGGACTGGACATACTCACTTACCTACCTAATGAAACTCTAACAGTGGACTGATATGGAGGGACCAGACATACTTACTTACTTATCCAGTAAAACCCTCAGTCTAATTAAAATGGAAGAACCAGACATACTTACCTATCCAGTAAAGCCCTCATTCTGATTAAAATGGAGGGACTGGACATACTCACTTACCTACACAATAAAACCCTAGCAACTGACTGATATGGAGGGACCAGACATACTTACTTACTTATCTAGTAAAACCATCATTCTGATTAAAATGGAGGCACCAGGTATACTCACTTACCTACGTAGTAAAGCTCTCATGCTCTTTCATTCAGAGGGACCAGACATACTTACTTACCTAGCCAGTAAAACTCTCATTCTAATTAAAATGGAGGGATCAGACATACTCACTTACCTTCCAAATAAAACTCTACCAACAGACTGATATAGAGGAACCAACCATACTTTCAAGTAAGATCAACATTCTGAATGAAATGGAGGGGCCAGATGTACTCACTTACTGACCAAGTAAAGCTCTTCTGCTGATTGAAATGGAGGGACTGGACATACTCACTTACCTATCCAGTAAAACACTCATTCTGATTAAAATGGAGGAAACAGACATACTTACGTACCTACACAATAAAACTCTCGCAACTGACTGATATGGAGGGACCAGACATACTGATTTACCTATCCAGTAAAACCCTCATTCTGATTAAAATGGAAGAAGCAGTAAAGCTCTCATGCTCATTCATACAGAGGGACCAAACATACTTACTTACCTACCATTAAAACTCTCCTTCTAATTAAACTGGAGGGATCAGACATACTCACTTACCTACCTAATAAAACTCTAGCAACAGATTGATACAGAGGGACCAACCATACTTTTAAGTAAGACCATCATTCTGAATAAAATGGAGGGGCCAAATGTACTCACTTACTGACCAAGTAAAGCTCTCCTGTTGATTGAAATGGAGGGACTGGGCATACTCGCTTACTTACCCAGTAAAACTCTAGCAACTGAAGTATATGGAGGGACCAGACATATTTACTTACCTATCTAGTAAAATTCTTATGCTAATTAAAATGGAGGGACTGGACATACTCACTTACCTACCTAATGAAACTCTAGCAACAGACTGATATGGAGGGACCAGACATACTTACTTACCTATCCAGTAAAACCCTCATTCTGATTAAAATGGAGGAAACAGACATAGTCACTTACCTACACAATAAAACTCTAGCAACTGACTGATATGGAGGGACCAGACATACTTACTTATTTATCCAGTAAAACCCTCATTCTGATTAAAATGGAGGCACCAGGCATACTCACTTACCTACGTAGTAAAGCTCTCATGCTCTTTCATTCAGAGGGACCAGACATACTTACTTACCTAGCCAGTAAAACTCTCATTCTAATTAAAATGGAGGGATCAGACATACTCACTTACCTACCTAATAAAACTCTACCAACAGACTGATACAGAGGAACCAACCATACTTTCAAGTAAGACCATCATTCTGAATAAAATGGAGGGGCCAGATGTACTCACTTACTGACCAAGTAAAGCTCGCCTGCTGATTGAAATGGAGGGACTGGGCATACTCGCTTACTTACCCAGTAAAACTCTAGCAACTGACTGATATGGAGGGACCAGACATACTCACTTACCTATCCAGTAAAACTCTTATGCTAATGAAAATGGAGGGACTGGACATACTCACTTACCTACCTAATGAAACTCTAGCAAAAGACTGATATGGAGGGACCAGACATACTTACTTACCTATCCAATAAAACTCTCATTCTAATTAAAATGGAGGGATCAGATATACTCACTTACCTACCTAATAAAACTCTACCAACAGACTGATACAGAGGGACCAGCCATATTTTCAAGTAAGACCATCATTCTGATTAAACTGGAGGGGCCAGACATATTCACTTACCTGTGCAGTAAAGCTGTCATGCTCATTCATGCAGAGGGACCTGACTTACTTACCTACCCAGCAAAAGTCTTATGTACACATAATGATGCCAGGGCACTAAGGTACAGTGCAGCCCCACTGTAAGGAGGCACTTACCCAGGGGTCCTACAGTTTTGACGTAGTAAACATGGGCTGACGGAGCGAGTGTTTTGGCCAGTGCTAGAGACATATGTGTGCTCAAACATAGATTAAAGGGATCAATGGATCAGCAATGAAGACACATGCCTGTAAAGTTCTTCTTGTTTTATTTATTTAGTTTTTTGTTTTAACTGTTCATTTTTCCTATAGATTCTCTTCTTCTGCCTCTCATTTCTTGTTTTAATTTTAAATGACTCTGCTGTCTCCACATCTGTGCTGTCACTCAAAGCACTTGGCGAGGTGCGTTGCTTTTACTGCAAGTTATCGACTCCTCGACAATAATTAGGTCCACTGACAATATTACATTTTATTTATTTTATTTTTTCTAAAGGTTTACCAGGAAGGAGACTCTGCTGGATCAAACAAAGGTATTTGGTGGTAACAAGATAATTTCATGTCTGGAAAGTAGGCTTAAATTTTCTTAGTGAACTTCACAACAAACAGCATCACAAATCCCTTCAGAGGAACAGTAGAGCACAGTGGCATATGGGTCACTTTAATTAAAGCCCAGACAGATTAAGGATGTCACAGCAACTAAACAGTGTCAAAGGTTTTACTTACTTGTCACACTTTACCTTTTGAAATGCAAAAAAAACGCTTTTAATCGTTAACATTTCTAGCAAGGACATTGCGGTGGGACCAAACTTAAAATGCTTGTATATGTGTGCAGACTTCTCAAATATCAACACTAACTTACGTAACTAATCACGTCTGTCCCTCTTTGTTAATTAGTGATAAGGATAATGAACCACGGGATTACTGTGAGCTTGAAATACCAGGAGATGAGAACGAGATGGCGGTGGGCGAACAGAAAAGACAAAAGAACCAAACAAGAACTACCGAAACACCACCTAACTGCCCGAACACCTTTGCCGCTAACTTATTCACAAAAGAACGGTTTTAGAATTGATCGACAGAGGGGATAATGAGCATCAGTGACACAGCCATAGTTAACCTGGAGGTAATTGCTTTGACCCCCGGGTTGACGTGCAGCCATGATAATCCTAACCAATAGGGACACACAGAGCCACTGGAACTAATAGATGGGGAATGGACCACGTGACAACTTGACGGCGGTCATGTGACCAAAAAGGTAAAAATCAAAACACAGCCATGAAATCTAGCAATTACTAGTGAGACATGCAAGTTCACACACCATTTGCATCACAGAAGTCAATCCAACAGCGGGACGCTGGTGCCTGGCATGTCTTTGTTGCCATCAGATCATTATGATAACCTCTGAATTAATCAGACAAAATAAAATATATAAAACCAGTAATGACGTACTGCACGTTATACCTTGACTTATAGTTTTCATCCTCGTTCTATGTAGATTTAGCATTCGTTTGCTCAGAGGTCAATGCACTTCCTGAGCAGCTGTTCTTCTCTCCACCCTAGCGGCCCGCTTCTTCTCTCCACCGTTGACATCTTTTCACATCGAAACTGATTAAGTCAGTGTTTGTGTTGTGATTACTTAGTACGTTTTTCTTAATTTTTCACTTAAGCTGTCACTTAAGTCTTCAATCTTCCTCAAGAATGATTTAAGATATGAAGAGGTAGAGGAAGTGATGGCAAAGGTGGTAGGGAATGAGAACGGTGCCCGTACACATGCGCCACACGTCCGCCCTGCTGCCTGCTGCCGAAAGTTGATTCTACAATAAAATACATTTAAAATAAAAAGAGGAATAACCTTGGAGGTCAATCATCACCCCAAACGTGGATAGTAGACATCACGTAGTATATGTGTACCAAATTTCAGGACAATCGGTCAAATGGTTTGCGAGCTACAGGTGATTTAAAATCCTGGACAGACAAACGAACAGCCACAGTGGTGTATTATATTATATAAGAAGACTAACTGTCCCCTGCGGCTTCACCCGCGTATTAGTGAAACAGGACAACGAGGAGGGTCCCACCCAGCTCTCTACTCCTGATGTCACTCTTCCCCCTCCCCTCGGCCCGCAGCCTCTCTCTCGGATTAGCGTGAATATATCACTCCTGCAAGCGAACTATGATTCTTAGTACAATGAGAGAAGTCTCAAAAATCAACCGGAATGTTCAAGAAAATTCTAGAAAAAAAAGATCTATCTGTTAAGTACTTCTCTCTTTCGCTAACTAAGCGGAGTTAAGGTTACGCCTCGAGGCTGATGTGTGAGTGAGGAGGGCCCCGCAGCTCGATGAGTCTCTCTCGGATTCGCACTAATAAATCGGTACCACAAGTGAACTACGATACTTAGCGTGATGAGAAAATCAACAGAATGTTCAAGCAAATGATAGAAAAAAACCCGACCTAAATCCGTGAAGTAGTTCTCTCGTGAAAAGTGGACAGACATACAAAACTATAAGAAAACTTTGCGCTTGGACCACGAAATTTTGAAAAACGTTTCTTAGCGAGCACCTATGGACTAAGGGTCACCTACATTCTAAATTTCAAGTCCCAAGTCGTCATGGCTCAGGAGATTTCGTGATGAGTGAGTCAGTGGTATTTGGCTTTTATATATAGAGATAATATACATTTAATGGTTAAATAAACTGAGAGCCTCACAACCACCCACTGCCCAGGAAAATTTAATAGGCATGAAATACGTACGGTGAAATGGCCAACACCTTAAGTTTAGGATGAAATCAGTTAAAAAAAGGAAGGGACGCAATAAACATCAAAAGGATACAGTGGAATTGGGGAAAAATTCAGACCCCTTTATTTTCTGCACACTTTATTATGTTATAGATTTCATTTTAAGTGGATCCATTTGCCACTTTTGCCCAACAGTCTACTCTCAATAACACCATAATAATAATAAAAGTGGGACCAAATTTGCGTCAATGTGAGATTTTTGAGCCAGTTAGGACCGGTTTCCTCCTGTGAGATGTTTGATAAATATCGACAGAGGTCTACAGTGGTATAAATATCTCATCATCTTAGCCCTCCTAGAGCACAGGCCATCAACAACTACCCACCATTGGTTCCTATCCGATTCTGTTCTGTCACCGCCAGTTGTCTCCATCCTAACACATGCTATTTTCCAGGTCTCTGCACCCAGTTTTTCTTGGTGTCCCTTGAGGACTGCAGGTCAAACTCTGCTTTGTGACATTTGCTCCTGGTTCTCTCAGAATGTGACCCAGTCACCTTTTGTAAGGTACTTAGGGGTGATTATTGACTCGGACCTAAATTTTAAGTCACATATCAATCAGATCACTAGGACAACATTTCTTCACTTAAGAAATACAGCAAACGTTAGACCCCTTACAACTTTGCAAGATACTGAAAAATGAGCTCACGTTTTTGTTTTAAGTCGACTAAATTTACTGTAACACACTCCTCTCAGGACCACCCAAAAAAGGCATCAGTCGATTACAACGAATGCAGAATGCAGCTGCCAGAATTTTAATGAGGAAAAGAAAATCAGAGCACATCATCCCAGTCTTGGCGTCATTACATTGGTAACCCGCGCCATTTAGAATTGACTTTAAAATACCACTTATGGTTTACAAAGCCTTCAATCATCTCGCTCCATCCTAATGCCTCTTACTTTGTTAAATGGTACGACTCAAACCACCTACACCTGAACACCAGCAAAACCAAGGAGCTGGTGGTGGATTTTAGGAGGACTAGGCCCCTCATGGACCCCGTGATCATCAGAGGTGACTGTGTGGAGAGGGTGCAGACCTATAAATACCTGGGAGTGCAGCTGGATGATAAACTGGACTGCCAATACTGATGCTCTGTGCAAGAGAGGACAGAGCCGACTATACTTCCTTTGAAGGCTGGCGTCCTTCAACATCTGCAATAAGATGCTGCAGATGTTCTATCAGACAGTTGTGGCGAGCGCCCTCTTCTACGCGGTGGTGTGCTGGGGAGGCAGCATAAAGAAGAGGGACACCTCACGCCTGGACAAAATGGTGAGGAAGGCAGGCTCTATTGTAGACATGGAGCTGGACAGTTTGACATCCGTGGTAGAGCGACGGGCGCTCAAAAGGCTCCTGTCAATCATGAAGAATCCAATGCATCCACTGAACAGTGTCATCTCCAGACAGAGGAGCAGCTTCAGCGACAGACTGCGGTCACCATCCTGCTCCACTGACAGACTGAGGAGATCGTTCCTCCCCCAAACTATGCGACTCTTCAGTTCCACCCAGCGGTGGCGGGGCGGGGGGGGTTAAATGTTAACATTATACAAAGATATTGTCTATCTGTATACCTGCATTGTTATCACTCTAATTTATTATTGTTTATTATCAGTATGCTGCTGCTGGAGTATGGGAATTTCCCCTTGGGATTAATAAAGTATCTATCTATCTATCTATCTATCTATCTATCTATCTATCTATCTATCTATCTATCTATCTATCTATCTATCTATCTATCTATCTATCTATCTATCTATCTATCTATCTATCTATCTATCTATCTACTGTACCCTTAGATGTTCAAATGATTGTCTGCTTATAATTTCAAGAACTAAAATGAAAAGAAGTGGTGAGATGGCCTTCTGCTGTTATGCACCTAAAATCTGGAATACGAGTTTACCGATAGAAGTTTGCCAGGCTAATATGGTGGAGCACTTTAAAAAACTGCTAAAAAACCCATTATTTTCACATGGCTTTCTCATAGCTTCATCTTAGTATAATCCTGGTATTCTGTATATGCATTGAATTACCATTTTGATCATAGGTTGGCGATCCATACTAACACCTACTTTTCTCTGCTGTTCTTTTTCTGGTTTTCTGTGGTGGTGATCTGCGCACACCCCCTCGCCCCCCCGATCAGGGCGCCATGCAGTCCCTACTTTGATGGATTGAAGGCCAGAGATCCACATGACCATCATCATCGTCAAATTCCTCCACGTGAAGCCTGTAAACCACGAGGACTGATTGAGATCATTTATGTTAGGTGGAATGCCTAGTGAGGGCCAGGTAGTCTTGTGGCCTCAGAACCCCTGAAGATTTTGTTTGTTTTTTTTTTCTTCCAGCCCTCTCCGAGTTTTTTTTTTTTTTTCCTATCCTCCTGGCCATCGGACCTTACTGTATTATTCGTTACTTAGTATTGCTTAATCTTATTCTTTTCTTCTTTCTTCATCTTGTAAAGCACTTGGAATGACATCACTTGTATGAAAACGTGCTCTATAAATAAATGGTGCTGTTGTTCTAAGTATCATTGCCTACTTCTCTGCCACAGCTCTTTGCTGCTGATGGTTCCCGGCCAGTGGATTTGCAGGATGTGGTGTTGGTAGTCGTTTATGAAGGTCCGGGTCCTCCTTGAATTCCACCATGTCTGCGCTCCATGTAGCAACCCTGATTTAACATTTGTATTGAATGATTACAGTTTGGTGACTCGGCTAACCGTTTTGGAGTTGCAGATATTCCTCAGTTGGGTGAACACTCTTCTTGCCTTATTGATCCATGCCTTAATGTCAGCTTCTGTCCCGTCCATTTTATCCACCACACTACCCAGTAAGATGAAGGATTCTATTTCTTCCAGTGGTTGACTGTCCCACATCACATTCAGAGTTGACCTTCAGTAGCATCCCGGGTCCTCCCTGTGTGGAGAGCGCTTTGAGTAGTGAGAAAAGCGCTATATAAATGTAAAGAATTATTATTAATTATTATTATTATGTTCACATTAAGCCCCACGTGTGTCGAGATGCTGAGCAAATCTGAGGCTTCTTCTTGTATCTGTTGGATGGTTGATGGAGAAGAGTGCGAGGTCGTCTGCAAAATCCAAATCGTTGAGTTGGCTCCGTAACATCCACTGGATTCTGTTTCTTATCTCGTCAGTCACTGTTTTCTAAACTAAAAAACGGTGACAGAAGACCACCCTGTCTCTCAATGCTACAAATAGGATCAAACAATAGATGGATGTTGGTGGCTGTCAGTGTTCAAAGGTATCATGTACTGTAAGCTCTCCACGCTGCTGTGTTCTTATAAGGGTTACTGGGAAAATGAACGCTGCTATCAGCCTGCATCTCAAAATAACGACGCACGAGGTGATGAAACAGCCATTTTCATCCAAAACAAAATACACTGCAATTAGTAACGGGGCTGAGTTAATGGATGCTCATGTTGCTGTTCTCAAAGATAAGTCAAAAGCTTACTGATCACAAGAGAAAAATAAATACAGAAGCACAAATAAAGAGTCACCCCTTGTAACTAAGGGCTACCGATCAAGGACAACGGCAGCAATATCTTTGGAATAATAAAGCCATTAACCTTCCGTGGAATTGCTTTCATTTATCAGGCGAATGCTTTTTTGAGTGATTAATAAACTGCTGTCTGCTGCCTGGTCTACAGTGCAACATTAACAATATGTCAAGTTTTTTAATCAAATGTTTTATTTTATAATAAAACGGAAAAAAAAATACATGAAAGGGATATGCGACTGTTGGTGGCTGAAGCACCAGAAGAAATGCAACTCCACAGGACCCCCACCAGCAAGCTATCCGAGGGTCCGTAAGGAAGGGGCAGGGGTACAGAGCCCTTTATTATTATTGGTAACCTTTGGCAAGCAAAAGCAAAATAGTTTATGAAAAAGTGCAATAATTTTATGATCCGTTTGATCCTTCTTTGAGCAGAAAACGCTAACACTTTAGGTCAGGTACCACAAAAATGCATCTACAGTAATCCCTCGCTACTTCGCGGATCACTTTTCGCGGATTCACAACTTCACGGATTTTATATGTAAGCATATCTAAATATATAACGTGGATTTTTCGCTGCTTCGCGGGTTTCTGCGGACAATGGGTCTTTTTACTTCTGGTATTTGCTTCCTCAGTTGGTTTGCCCAGTTGATTTCATACAAGAGATGCTATTGGCGGATGGCTGAGAAGCTACCCAATCAGAGCACGCAGTTAAGTTCCTGTGTGCTGCTGATTGGCTCAGCGATGGAGTGCTGCATTAACCAGGAAGTCTCATCTCACTCATTCAGCATTAACGTGCTCTTGCTACTGCATTCAGGGGATTATCACCTTCATTGTCATCATTTTTACTGTGCAGCATATTCATCACCATCATCACGTCATATATAGCTACATGTACTTTGCTATACAGTAAGTGTAAACTTATCTACCAATTTCATATTGCTTAGCAGTTGTCCCTGTTATTAATAAAGGGTGGGTTGTAAACAATACAGGGAGGGTTTAAAAACGTCCAAATACATGTTAAATAATTAAATAAATATGGTGTCCCTACTTCGCGGAAATTCAGTTATCGCGGTTGGCCTTGGAACCTATCTCCCACGATAAGTGAGGGATTACTGTACTCTTAAGTAAGAAGACCTTAAGAAAGTCTTCCGCTGGTGTTAATTAATGCAAACAAAGTGCCAGGAAGGTGGTCAGCCGTCTCTATGACATGGACTACTAAAATATCTTCACTTTGGATGAGTCAGAAGTGGATTAAGGTTGCTTGATTGCAAATTGGGCTGCTCTCCCATCAGCGTACACACAGGAAGGTGGATTGTCAGAGATGGGCAAAGGGATGGAGAGCATCATCGGCGGACAGCCATGAGTAATTTAGACCACTTTGCCGAGATCTGTTTTCACTTTGACATTCATCTCCTTCACGTTAGTCCCGAGTGTCACTCAGGTAACCGTAAAAGACGCGTCTCACGTTAAGTGTTAGACCCGAGGATTACTCAGGCTGTAAAAGTACCAACAGCGTTAGTGTCAGGCGTTACTCAAGCAATGGTATGGGGGCTTCATGGTAAATGTCAGGCCTGAGAGTTACCCGGGCAACGATGTAGACGTGTCTTCTCCTAGCCTCATAATGGCATCCCATAAGAAACGCCTCTCCATCAACAGTGATGACAAAGTGAATCCGTCTTCAGGCAGTGGAGCTGGAACGGTCAGTGAAACCGAAAAGTGATCCTGATGGATCTGAAAGTGACGCTCACATCACTCGCTCAGGTGCAGTGTGCTGTTCATAATATTATTATTCATCTGTGGCAGGTGGCCAGGGACCTTGCGCCACTGGGATGCTTGGAACAGGGTAGGACAGGGAAGGGGGCAATATCTTCCCTGGATGCAAGAGGGCAGCCCCCCTCATTTCCATCAAGGGCCTACCAAAGGGCTGCCTGAGTGGTTCCTCAGCCCTGGAGGACAGCACTTCCACCACACCAGGAAGTGCTGCCAGAAGACCGTCATCAAGCACCTGGAGCACATCTGGGGAATGATAAAAGGGGCCGCCTCACTCCCTTCAAGGAGCCGGAATCGAGTCGAGGCGGCCGGAGAGAGAATTAAAGGACTGAGGAGTCGGTGTGTGAGTGCATGGAACCAATTGTATATAGTGTATAATAAACCCTTGTGTTTTTGAACTTTGGTGCCGTGTCTGTCTGTGGCCGGACTATCTATTACACATCATTATCATTTGTTTCATTATTACCATTTCTACAGTTTTGAGTTTGTGCTTTTAGTGTTTTGCATGTTTAACAGTAGGAAGATAAGATTTAATAAAAATGTCATTTTTCAAGCCCAAAAATGCAACACTTTTTTCACACGCATTTTTGAGAAACAATGTAATGCTATGGAGGTTAAAGATTCGCTCTTCATTAATCAGTGTCAAAATATTCGAATGAAATTTACTGTGAGTCAGCATTGTATAATAACGAAAATGTAAAAACGTCCAAGGGAGTGATAACTTTTTAATAGGCACTTAAATCTAAATTGCAGTGGACTGACATTCCGTCCAGGGTTGCCTTCTGAGTTGCACTCAGCGTAACCCTAAAAACCAAATCAATAAGCGTTACACCGTAATGGCCACAAAGAGAAGATTGCAGATGTTAAAAAGTGAGAAAATGACCTTTCACATTTCAGTTGTTTTATAGCCGCTTACCGCTGAGACGTCTAAATCAATCTCGTGAATGAACGTCTTGCTTGCTGCCGTATCGCCGGTGTTACACTGAAGGCTGCTTTGATTGTGTTATGTATGGAAATGCAAGATTAAGCAGATAATGAGCCCTGAAAACAACTGTTTATTTCTTTCCTCCATTCATCACAACCACACGCCAAGAAATAACAGAAAAGAGAAGACATATAAAAAAACAGCATGCGAGAATGGATCCTCCCAGAGAAATGAGCAGCACTATTTACTGGCAAAAATAATTGAAGGAGTCCTAAAACAAATCCATGAACTGCAATGTATGAACCAGCCTCAGAGAAGCAGCGTGCCACTCCATCACGGGGGCCACTCATTTTGGATGTTCTGCCTGCTAATAAGATAAGCGATGCCCCTGCGGTCTTAGCTTTTAAATCAGGCTGAAGACTGAGGACTTTAGTCTAGCACACCCTGACTAGAGCTGCTGGTTAGCTGTACATACTGTCTTTCTGATTGTCAGTCATTTGTACACAAATACAAGTCATACGGTATTTTTAAATGAACCTCCTCTATTCTGTTTACCTTCATGGGACCTGCATGTGGCACTTGATGCAGGCTACTCCCCTATCTAGTGAAAAGTCAGCTCGGAAAAAGGAGAATTGGAATCGTCAGATGGAAAGAGTCTCTCATCGGATTGGACGGCCAGCACAGAATCCACTAAAGAAAACCCAGGAGTAGGTAGGTGGCCAGTTGGCCGAAGTCTCTGGGGCTCTGACTTTGGTGTTGACTTTAACTGTTATGACTTTCACCTCCTCCATTGTCAACTGGCCATAGTCATCAATTAATGAATAGATAGATACTGTTAGTTTGCGTTAATGTTTATTCAGTTTCTGCCTTGTTTCTCTGTGTGTTTACAAATCTTTATTTACAGTGCCCTCCATAATGTTGGAGACAAAGACCCATTTTTCCTTGATCCTCAGCTCCACGGATTAAAAATTACAAATCAAACACTTTCAGATGTGATTAAAGCACACGTTGCAGATTTGCATTTATGGGGAGTTGCAGACATTTTGGTCACACAACACTTTTCCTACATGGCCCCCCCATTTCAGGGCACCATAACTTTTGGGATACAGCAATGGCAGGTCTACTATTTAGGACTTTGTCGCATATCCCCTCATATGCAATGAATGCTTGAAGTCGGCCATTCATAGACATCAGCAGGTGCTGAGGGTATTCTGTGGTGATGCTCTGCCAGGCTTCTCATGCAGCCATCTTCAGCTCCTGCTTGTTTGTCCCCTTAAGTTTTCTCTTCATTCTCAATTGGATTGAAATCAGGTAACTGTGTTGGCCATTCAAGAATTTTCCATTTCTTAGCTTTGATAAACTCCTGTGTGGCCTCAGCAGTCTATTTGGCTCGTTATCTTGTTGGAGGAAGAAGTGCCATCCAGTGAATTTGTCGTCATTTACTGAACTCGAGCAGATCACATGTTTCTACACACCTCAGAATTCAATGCAGTTCCATCATCAATGAAGTGTGCCAGGACCTGTGCCAGCCATACATGCCTAAGACATAGCACCCCCATGTTTAACAGATGAGGTGGTCTACTTTGGATCTCGGGCAGTTCCTGGTCGTCTCCACACTCTGCTCTTGCCATCACTCTGATGAGGTTCATCTTTGTCTCGTCGCTCCACAAGACCTTCTCCCAGAATTCTGCAGGTTCTTTGAAGTCCGTTTTCCCCAAACTGTAATCTGGCCGTCCTGTTTTTGTGATGTTCATTTTGCAGTGTAGCCTCCTCTGTGTTTCTGTTCATGAAGTCTTCTGCTGACAAACACACTTTGGCCCCCTGAAGACTGTTTCTGGTCTGTCAGACAGGCATTTGGGGCTTTTACTTCACCACAGTGAGGATTCTTCTGTCATCATCAGTAGGGGGTCTTCCTTGGCCCACCAGCCTCTTTGTGATTACTGAGCCCACCAGTGTGTTCTTTCTTCTTCATTAAATTCCAGACAGTTGATTTTGATCATCCTAAGGTTTCTCCGATGTCTCTAATGGTTTGATTTTTGTTTTTTAGCCTCCTAATGGCTGCTTTGACTTTGATTGGCACAGCTCTTGTCCTCATGTTGAACAATGGGCAGCTACAGACTCCAAAGGGTAGAAGCAGGTCAAGGTAGCAATGAAACTCACCTGAGGAATCACAAACACCTGAAAAGCCAATTGTCCCAAACATTATGGTGCTCAAAAATGGGAGGACTGTTAGAAAAAGCGGAGTGACAGAAATGTCTGCAACTCCACTTAAATGAAAGTCTGCAATGTGCTCTTTAGTCATGATGTCTGAGGCCCTGACGTAGCTGGTCTTTTGTTGGCTCCCTCACTTCACATTTCATTTCTGTTTGGGTGCCATTTAAGGAAAGAAATGGAGCAAGAAAGAGGAACGATGAAGAAATTCAGGGGAACAAATCTTAAACAAGCAATTCAATTAAAATGAATTCACAAGAAGTTAATTAGCAGCACAAACAGGGCACTCTTTAAAAACAAAAAGGGTTAAAATGAAAATCTGCAGGCACGGTGGTCTTCCAGGACCGACTTGGCGAACCCTGGTTTAGAACATTGTGTGGTGCTGTAGGAAAAGAAGAAAAAAAACGTGTGTGTGTTTTGGACTTCTGGCTGTCTCAGTGTCTGTCTGTGTCCGAGCTTCATTCACACTCTTTATCTCACTTCTCTGCAAAACAGTTACGGGAAATTCCGCCTGGCCCTGATGACGCCACTTCTGGTTCTGGCCCCATTGATGATGTCATTTTTACCATCTCACACCAGTTCAGTTGTGGACTCTTATCTGTAATAATAATAATTCAGTCAATTTTGCAGCCAGGAAACCAATATACGGGTGGCTGCCCCAAACCGTTGTGCGTCTCTTTGTCAAGTTTATGACAATACATATCCTGTTACCATTTTTGTGTAAACATGTACTATCAAACTGTCTTACAGTGCATCCGGAAAGTATTCACAGCACATCACTTTTTCCACATTTTGTTATTTTACAGCCTTATTCCAAAATGGATTAAATTCATTTTTTTCCTCAGAATTCTGCACACAACACCCCATAATGACAACGTGAAAAAAGTTTACTTGAGGTTTTTGCAAATTTATTAAAAATAAAAAAACGGAGAAATCCCATGTCCATAAGTATTCACAGCCTTTGCTCAATACTTTGTCGATGCCCCTTTGGCAGCAATTCCAGCCTCAAGTCTTTTTGAATATGATGCCACAAGCTTGGCACACCTATCCTTGGCCAGTTTGGCCCATTCCTCTTTGCAGCACCTCTCAAGCTCCATCAGGTTGGATGGGAAGCGTCGGTGCACAGCCATTTTAAGATCTCTCCAGAGATGTTCAATCGGATTCAAGTCTGGGCTCTGGCTGGGCCACTCAAGGACATTCACAGAGTTGTCCTGAAGCCACTCCTTTGATATCTTGGCTGTGTGCTTAGGGTCGTTGTCCTGCTGAAAGATGAACCATCGCCCCAGTCTGAGGTCAAGAGTGCTCTGGGGCAGGTTTTCATCCAGGATGTCTCTGTACATTGCTGCCGTCATCTTTCCCTTTATCCTGACTAGTCTCCCAGTCCCTGCCACTGAAAAATGTCCCCACAGCATGATGTTGCCACCACCATACTTCACTGTAGGGATGGTATTGGCCTGGTGATGAGCGGTGCCAGGTTTCCTCCAAACGTGACGCCTGGCATTCACACCAAAGAGTTCAATCTTTGTCTCATCAGACCAGAGAATTTTCTTTCTCATGGTCTGAGAGTCCTTCAGGTGCCTTTTGGCAAACTCCTGGTGGGCTGCCATGTGCCTTTTACTAAGGAGTGGCTTCCATCTGGCCGCTCTACCATACAGGCCTGATTGGTGGATTGCTGCAGAGATGGTTGTCCTTCTGGAAGGTTCTCCTCTCTCCACAGAGGACCTCTGGAGCTCTGACAGAGTGACCATCGGGTTCTTGGTCACCTCCCTGACTAAGGCCCTTCTCCCCTGATCGCTCAGTTTAGATGGCCGGCCAGCTCTAGGAAGAGTCCTGGTGGTTTCAAACTTCTTCCACTTACGGATGATGGAGGCCACTGTGCTCATTGGGACCTTCAAAGCAGCAGAAATTTTTCTGTAACCTTCCCCAGATTTGTGCCTCGAGACAATCCTGTCTCGGAGGTCTACAGACAATTCCTTTGACTTCATGCTTGGTTTGTGCTCTGACATGAACTGTCAACTGTAGGACCTTCTATAGACAGGTGTGTGCCTTTCCAAATCATGTCCAGTCAACTGAATTTACCACAGGTGGACTCCAATGAAGCTGCAGAAACATCTCAAGGATGATCAGGGGAAACAGGAGGCACCTGAGCTCAATTTCGAGCTTCATGGCAAAGGCTGTGAATACTTATGGACATGTGCTTTCTCAATTTTTTTATTTTTAATAAATTTGCAAAAATCTAAAGTAAACTTTTTTCACTTTGTCATTATGGGGTGTTGTGTGTAGAATTCTGAGGAAAAAAAATTAATTTAATCCATTTTGGAATAAGGCTGTAACATAACAAAATGTGGAAAAAGTGATGTGCTGTGAATACTTTCCGGATGCACTGTACCTTAACCTGTCTTGTCTCTCTTTGTTTCATTTAATTTCTTTCCGTCTTGTTATTAGCTGCAACCGAGAAGGTGAACTTCATGTTTTCTTGCCTAAACCTGATTAAGTAAACCAACCTTGAACCTCGAACCCTTCACATCGGCCCTCCAAATCTGGTTGGCTTGACTACCCCTTGTGATGTGTCAAGAACTTGCCAGGGGTCCACCTGTGAATGCCACTTATGGAAGAAATACAGCAGAGCTTACTTACTCGTATCCAGACAGACAGGCGAAAGAGACCAGCCATTGCCGTCATCCTGTTAGAAAGACACCAATGATAAAAAAATAAATAAAAAAGCAATTAGAAGAGAATCTCAAAGAGAATATGAAGTGAGAAGGAGGAGGCAGGCTTTACAGCTATTCCTCCAAATTCAAATAACGTTGTAAAATGAAAACAGAAAACTTCATCCCATTGAGTCACAGCACAAGAGGGTATATTTAATAAATAATTAAAAAGGACAGGATTCCAATGCTCGGCTTCAATAGCATGGAAACTGTCATTGCGTTAATTCACAAGGGTATCATTTATAATTTATTCTTGAAAGACTTTAAAATACTAAGTAAAAGTTCACAGCTCATAACTTTCGTTATTAAACTATAACCATCAAATAAATAAATTAGTGGGTAATTAGAGCTGCTGTTTCAATGAAGCTTGGCCATCATATACTTTATTAAAATTTGAAATGAATATTAGGAAAATATTTGACAAAACAGTTCCATAAGGAGATATCAATGACAGAATAATAATCAAGGGAACACTGGAAATACAAATAAGTTGAGAAAATCAACTAACGCGCCATTTGAGCTTTAATATTTATTTGCATTTATCTCACATTTACTTCACTTACTTAGTGCTTTTTAAACTGTATTATATTGATCTAATGCAGGAAACTAAAGACAGTGCTGTGAAAAAGTATTTGCCCCTCAGAGAGGATGTGCAGCAGCGTTGCTCAAAATGGCACTCAGTTCTGTTTTACTACCTCCAGAGGGTCCACAGTGCACCCCACATAACTGAGCCTGCTTTTTTAATTAGCTTCTTGATTCGGTGGTCCCCTCATTAAGTGATATTACTGGTGTAGTAAATCCTACTGGCCATCACAGAGTTGTAGAAAATGTGAAGGATGTGACTTCCCACATTAAAGAAGCGCGGATATCCTAAGGAAAAAAAAAAAAGAGTCTGCTCTCTGCCCCTTCTTCTCTGTGTTGCAAGACCCGATTGTCATTAATGTGGACCCCCCCAAGTATTTGTAGGACTGCGTCACCTTTATATCCACTTCCTGAATAAGCAGTTCTTTGGTTTTGCTGATGTTGAGTTGCAGGAAGTTCTCAAAGTTCTCCCCCGACTCCTCTCCCCTGTCTCAGACCCCATATAAATACCCCCCACAAGTGCAGAATCATCTAAGAAGTTCTGCATGTGACCTGACATGCTGTTATATTTCTTGTCTGAGGTGTGCAGAGTGAAGAATAAAGGAGATGGGCCTGTTCCTTGTAGTGCTCCAGTGTTGCTCAACCAGTCCTTGAACTTCACAAACTGCAGTCCATCATCCAGGACACCACAGGCTCAGCCACCTGCTTATCTCTAAGCTGACCCCTTAACGGGGATGTCTGGATGTATTTGAAGGCACTGGAGAAATCCAAAAACATCATCCTCACAGTTCGGCCATCTTTGTCCAGGTGACAAGACATCTGATTGCACCAGTCCTTGCATGATAGGCAAACAGTGGGTCCAGGTGGTCTGCCACAAGAGGACTCACATAGTCCAGGACCAGCCTCTTAAAGGTCTTCATGATGGTCATTAGCTTAATGGCTACCTGCCTCCTCCAAGATGCGGGATGTTTTCCATAGCAGTGGCACTTTCTGGAGCCTTCGGGACAGACAGAACAGGCGACAGAGGGCACCACAACCACATACCCAACACGCCTTCACCCACAGGTAGTCTCAGTCTTACTTGGACTGCTGGTTCGACCCATAATGCCTAAAACAACGAGGTGTAATTAAATACATTCAAGCCACCTTTACTAAAAAAATCGCTTCATCTGTAAAGGAGAAAAATCAGGAGTGCTCTCCCCTAGACTTAATCGTATATACTCAGATATGGGGATGGATATTTGAGGAGTAAACCACAAGAGAATTATATTTTTATATGATGTACATTAAAGAACCATCAACAACAAATCAAATCAATTTAATACTATATAAAACATTAATTATAAAAGTAAAATTGAATAAATCGGACTGTGATGCTGCATGAATGAAAGATAAAGAACCACTTCCGGTTAGCGGAAATAACTCAAAAGTTGATAGAAATCTACGTTTATACCTAATACTTGTATGCAAAATTTGGTTGACCTGAGTGAAAGCGTACTCAAGTTATCGTGTACACACACATGCACACACACACACAGACACACAGACATAATTACAAAAATGGTATTTTCAACTCAAGGAGGTCTAAGACATCGAGATTCATGAAAATCTTGAAATGGAATTTTTGGAGGATTCCAATACTTTCTCTATACTTCGTATACAAGAAAGTCAGGGAGGGCAAAAATGTCGAGATTCATCAAAATCTCAAAATTGAATCTTGGGACAATTCCAATACTTTCCTTATACTTGGTATACGAGAAAGTAAAAAAGGTATTTTCGGACTCAGGAAGGTCTAAAATGTCGAGATTCATCAAAATCTCAAAATCAAATTTTTGGACGATTCCAATACTTTCCCTATACAGTGGAACCTCGGGTCACGAACGTCTCGGACCACGTACAAATCGGGTTACGACCAAAAAGTTCACCAAACTTTTGCATCTGTTCACGACCACACACTCGGATGACGAACAAGCCAGTTTCCCTTCTGGTTCGTACGTGCTGATGATTTCCGCACATCTTCAGTCTCTCCCTGTGCATTCCCTGTGCAGTGAGCGAGCGAGAGAACCCAAGCAGAAGAAGTAAACATTACAGAAGAAGTAAGTAAACATTTACTTTACTATTACACTGTGCATTCTATGGTATAATTAACTATTTTGTGCTTAAAGATCTTAAAAATATATATTTACATACAGCTTGTACAATCCGGAACAGATTAATTGTATTTACATACAATCCTCTGCGGTGGGTTGGCACCCTGCCCGGGATTGGTTCCTGCCTTGTGCCCTGTGTTGGCTGGGATTGGCTCCAGCAGACCCTCGTGACCCTGTGTTTGGATTCAGCGGGTTGGAAAATGGATGGATGGACGGACATACAATCCTATGGGGGAAATTACTTCGGGTCACAACCAAATCGGGTTGCGACCAGAGTTTTGGAACGAAATACGGTCGTGACCCGAGGTTCCACTGTACTTGGTATACGAGAAAGTAAAAATGGTATTTTCAGATTCAGGAAGGTCTAAAACGTCGAGATTCATCAAAATCTCAAAATCGAATTTTTGGACGATTCCAATACTTTCCCTATACTTCGTATATGAGAAAGTAAAAAAAGGAGACGGAGTTGGTGACTCGATACTGTGACAGTCCCGTTTTTCTGTGCGAGTCCACAAGTGCCGACTGATTTTTTATTCTGAATGTCGTGGTGTTACCTGCACCCTGCCGCTGACCGTTGGGTGCCCCCCGAATGATAAAACATGTCCGCCTGCCTTCTCCCCGCCTGCCTCTCACTTGCATTTTAGTGGCTGCATTTACGGCTTGCTATCCTGTGAAAAACCTCCGCACCCAGCTGTCAGTACTAGTCTGAAGAAAAGACAGCAGTGCAGATGATTGGGATTTTGATGGCTCTAAAATTTAAACATTTGCCTGAGTACCGCTCGGAGTCTTTCTTGTATTCCAGTCTGTATTTGTTCTTGCTGAGGCTACCTGTGTGGCCATTACCATAATAATATGGTATAAAAAATGTAAATTCAAATACATTGGAATATATTCGGCAGCCCTAGTGGACATAGCCGCAGTCGAAAGAGATGGCTGCTCTCTTCACTTAAACCATTCATTCGATTGTCCATTCATTCATTTCAGGGCTGTGATGGGGCAAACTCTACCCTGGTGGCACTGGGGGTAAGGCAGAAACTCTTCCTGGATGGGGCATTCAGTTTCCGTATTCTAAGATGAATTCTATGGTTTTCAAGCATTATTGGATTTCCTGTCTCATAAAGCATTTAAAACAATAAAGGAAATGAAACTGAGGGGAAAATGTATTCACGGAAATGCATTATGATCGCCAAAACATACACATTTGTCTTCTTGTATAATTTTATTTTTGATCTCTCCCTGGAATTAACATAAATTAAATACGTTATTTTTAAGATCATAATTGCTCCTTGAGTAATAAAGCTTTTTCTTTTTAACAATAAAAGAGAAAACAGTGCCACGCATAGACACAATTTAAATATATCTAAACAAATCAAACTGCCACCCATTCCTCATTTCATACACATGAAGGACAGTCGTTTCTTTTTTTTTTTCCATTTATATACGGCTTGCAAACATTTTCAGACTGAAAAGAAAATGAATAATCTGCACATAAATCTATAAAGCAGAAAATTGAAAATGTCAGCAAGTGTCCGATAAATACGCCACACAAAATCCCATTAATGTCAGGCATTTGAGAAACATATTTTTGTTCTTATGTGTGCTCTTGAGAACATGTCACGTTTGAGCGCTGTGTTCTGTTTCCGAGGGAGGTTGTCATTTTACTTTTGAATGCCTTGTATTTTTGGTTATTCATTTAGTAAAAGGGGTGCGGCAAAATCGAGTAGGAACTGGGAAGACCTGTGGAGTCAAAGCTGTGAGGTGGCAGCAAAGTTGGCAGCAGGCAAAATACTCAGTCCTTCCATCGTAAAGCCGACACTTCGGGTGGCTTTGGGAAATAAGGGAGCATTGGCTCTTCAGGAAGTGGGGGCTCATGGGCCCTGGGGTTTTATAAAAAAGCTCTGACCTCACAAGGATGTCCGGCAGATGAAATCCATGGAATTTCCCCCCAGGTTTGTTTGACTAGAAGCCATTTTCTCCTCCTTTAGTTTTACTGTTGTTTTGATTGCCATTGTCACATTGAGTGCCATTCACTGATGACTGACGCCACTGGCTTTGCTGTTTAGTCTGGCAAATTGGTATGATGGCACATTGTCTCTCCGTGCCAGTGTGTGAGTGCAGCATGGCATGCATTTTAAGTAAGCTACATGTTAGGTCAATGTCACATAACCCAAATTTTCCAGCGATTTTCATTCACAAACCCCATTTACATAAATTTAGTGAGTTGGGGACAGTTGGCACCTGTGATATGCACTTGTGACGTGCCCAGCTACTCAATTCAATTAGTCTTCAGTTCACCTCAACAAAATCAAACCTTCAATAAATCTTAAGTCAAAGGGACAATGTGGTGGAATAAGTAACCAAGTAGTGTAGCCAGGTGTAGGACTTTAGGGACCTTCAAATCTCGACCTGATGTTATTTTGGAAAAATTCGGTGGAAAGGATTGGCCTGCTTGGTTGGGCCATAGGGCCTGTTCTCGTCAGATTTATTTTTAAATGTTCCATGTGGATCAGGCCACATAATCCACAGATGCTTAGTAAATCGATTAGTCTCTTATTTTACTATGTCACACACATGCGCATGGGAGGCAGTCTAAGGGCTTAGGTGAGAGTAAGACGCAGAGTCAGGGGTTGATGAATTGCACTAATGTCTTTTCTCTCTCTCCCACAGACTACCAGAAGGAAAGCCTGCCTAGAACTCCTCCCACTTCTGGCTCCAGACCACGCCCTCCGACAGACCTCATTTCGGGTTGAGAACCCACTTTTTCCTGCCCGGCACCCATAAATTCCCGAGCACTTCACTTCCCTAGCAGACTTTTTTATGACTCAGTGTAACACACGTTTAATATGTCACTGTCCTCTGTCCAAATATATTTTATAAATCTACTTTTCCTACTACTAACATGCACTGTTGACACAGAAACCAGATTTAGCACAGTGGCTCACCATATAAGAACTGTTAGGCAAGCATTTTAAGACAAGACAAGTTAGGGACAGCTACAAAATGGCAGTCACACTGAGGACCATTGTATACTATTTCTGTGTGTCAAACTCAGCATGAAACTGTATCCTCTCTTTGCCTTGTTTGGAATGGCATGATTCACCTAAGTGGGGGCCTGCACATGAAGAAAGAGTATAAAGCCTTGGAACATTGCCCGGCACACCTTTGAAGCCACAGACGGATGGGATATTAGGTTATCCGATACTGAAAATCCTTCCAACGCAGCGACAAAAACGGCAGACTCTGAACATCGGGGCTTACTCCCGAAGGTTCTTGCCATTGGCTTCCATCGTCTGTCATTCAGCTTAAACCGTCATTAAAGAAAGCTAAGTTATTTCTGCTATGTGATTTCTTACCGCCGTATCACTAAAGGAGGAGTATCGCCTTTTAATATCATATCTATCAGTGGCGACTGCTCTAAGACTACAAGGGAAGCTCCGCTTCCTCTACTATGTCAGAAAATAAATGCTCATATATGCACTGTTGTATTTATATTGGTTTTAATAAAAGTGCGCTAGAACGCGTTCAACTTCATGACTAGCTCGTTCAGAATCAGGTATTTATTGTAGATTGTTTGACGCGATTTTCTTGTCATACATTTCTGTGCAGCACAGCGCGTTAAACCCTCCTGAAGCCCAGCTTCCCTGGAGTTCTATGGACAAGCACACAGGAGCTTTTTTCACTGCAGAAAAGCTGGACGGTAATTGGATAAATGCACCAAAATCGTCACTTCCAGGGAAGCTCAGCTTCTCTGGGAGTGAATGGAGCAGTGGGCGGGCCAGGACGCTGGGCTGCTGCATGATGATTGGAGGAGCTGTTTAAAGGGCGGAACCCCTTTTTTGATTGACAGCATTTGAAAGTGTGCTGAAAAGTTATGGCCATTTCTTTGACTCAGGAAGACTGAGATCTGAACTTCAAGTACTATATTCAGATCATGACTTACAGGGGAGCAGGGGTAAGCTGTGCGATTTCTTGGTGTTTTTTAAAGACATGGAGTTGGATAGTGCAATGCCTCAGCTATACAAGCTGTTGTCATTAGTGGCAACAATTGGCACTACATCAGCAGGTGTAGAGAGGAGCTTCTCCTGTTTAAAACAGGTCAAGTCATACACCCGCAACACGATGGGCCAAGATCGTTTGAGCAAACTTGCTCTCCTGGCCATTGAGAGGAAACTGGTTAAGTCCCTGGAAAAGACGGCCAATTGGTACGACAGGGTCACAGACCATTTTCTGCAAAAGGCACAGAGGGCAGAATTTACGTACAAATAACATAATGAATTTTATGATGAAGGCCTAATATGAGCTTCCCCTGTTTCAAAAGCTAGCAGTCACCACTGATATCTATATAGATCTGGATTATGTAACATGCCGCAATTACAAAAAGAACTCATTCCAACAAGGGAGCTAACGCCCCTGCTGGATACACTCAGTCGCTTATGAATACTCTTTTTGCAAACCTTGCAATATATACGGGGTGGATCCCCCAAAACCTTTATCTTGTTTCTGTCCTTCTTTTACAACTAATAATTTACGCAATAACTACCAACAGTATGAAATAAATCCTGTAAAGCTTCCGAACTTGTCATTCTTCATTTCCAAGCCTTTACTGAGGAATATCAAAAGTGACTTACGGAACTGAAGAAGGGGACTTCCACTTGGGTAAAGGGTCTACAGCTTCCCACTTCCTCTCTGAAATGTAACTCTGGAGGTCCTCGACACTCCTGGATGCCAGATATCTTCGAAATGATCCATCTTTTGCACTGAATAAACAAAAACAAGGAATTTAATGGACACAAGGTCGCTTAAGGATGACTGGCCAACCACAGAGAACTGAGTGTTAGTTGGTACAGTAATATGCGGCGGATGCTTTACCAAGGTAGACATATTTACTGCTACTCGGAAGGGCAACATGGCACCAGATTCTAACTGGATGTCAAATCTGTTGTGTAGTTTTTAATTATTTTCAACTAGCCGACCCCCGCGGCTCTGCTCGCATAATAGTGAAACAGGGAAAACATTAAAAATCAATAAACAAAAAGGTATCACTAGCTAAGCGGAGGCAAGTTACTCTCCAAAACACAGAGGTAGACCGACTCCCCACTCCTGATGTCACGCTTCCCTCTCCCCTTGGCCCACAGCCTCTGTCTTGGATTAGCACGGATATATCGCTCCTGCAAGCGAACTTTGACTTTTAGTGCAATGAGAGAAGTCGCAAAGATAAACTGGAATGTTCAAGCAAATCGTAGAAAAAAAAACAAACAATCTAAATCTGTTAAGTACTAATAATAAAAATTCATTACATTTATATAGCGCTTTTCTCCGTACTCAAAGCGCTATCCACGAAGGGAGGAACCGGGAAGCGAACCCACAGTCTTCCACAGTCTCCTTACTGCAAAGCAGCAGCACTACCACTGCGCCACCTGTGAGGATGTTAAGTAGTTCTCTCATTCGCTAGCTAAGTGGATGTATGGTACTCTCTGAGACTGGCACGTTCCTGAGAGGGGCCCTGCCCCCCACCCCCAGTCTGCTGTGTGTCTCTCAGATTTGGGCAAATAAATGGGTACCACAAGCGAACTATGATACGTGGGACGATAAGAGTGGTCACAAAATCAACCTGAATGTTCAACCAAATTCGAGGAAAAAAATCTGATCTAAATCTGTTAAGTAGTTCTCTTGTGAAAAGCAGAAAGACATACAGATGTTGGATTTTATATATCATGTATACTTGTGGATAAGTTCTCCCGTGGATAAGTCGGGACTTGATTTTACCGTATAATTTCTAGTATTTTATAATGTCGGTCGTATAAGTCGAATGCGGAAAACTCACTATTGGTCCAAGAGATTACAATATGCTATCGCCCACCAGTAACTGCGGAGCACACGGCCTTTTTCTTTTCTACGTATTGTGCCTACGTGACCACACGGTAATACCCAAACTATTCCGAAGCAACGTTTGCACTGATTTGTTTTTTTTTGTGTCTCACACCCTCATACACCTTTATTGTAAGAGCATTCCTTACCTAAGATGGAGCGTTCGATCAGAAGAAAATACGAAACTGGTTTTAAATTAAACATTGTTGAAGTAGCGAAAGATGTGTCTGACAAGCTGGTGCGAGACTGGAGGAAGCAAGAAGATGTTAAAAATAATTAAATGTTGCATTTTTGAACGGGCATATAAGACTAGGTCTGATTTTATGATCAATATTTCGGATTTCAAGACCCGACTTATACACGAGTATATATAGTATATATAGAGATATCTAGGGATATAAGGTAAATAGATTGGTTGAATAATGAATTGACATTACGGAACTTTGGCATCAACATTATAATTAAGTACCTGAAACCTTAATATTTTGCAATGAGAAAAATGACCCTTCAAATTCAAATGTACATTTACTCACATGGACAAACCCAGAAAATGGAGATAGTCCAGTTTTGGAATAGGCCTGGTGTGCAAGTATACATACATACCATCTGTTATCAACATTTTGTGGAAGGGCTGTCCTCAAAAGGGGACACCACAGAGCAAAAGACCAGGAGATCAAATAACCAAGACGAGAAGGAGGCGAAAATCACAGTCATAAATAGCAGAAGGTACAACCTGTTAAAAGTTCATCAAAATCCTTGTAATCCTTGGGTTCCTAAATCCCTAAATAGATGTATACTTTAAAAAAATCATTTCTGGGGAACCCACAAAAAATTAATAAATATTGCTGATGACACCAGGCACCTCCTAGTCTCCATTTGCTCAAACTAGAAAGGCTCAGCTAATGGAGTGTGATTTCATAGCTCACACATCTCAGTTCTCTTCTCTGGACTCTCTCTAGTGCTGCTATGTCTTTTCTGTAATATGGAGACCACAACTGCACACAAGACTCCAGAGGAGGACTCACAAGTGCCTTATATAGTTTAAGTACAGTAATCCCTCGCTATATCGCGCTTCGCCTTTCGCGGCTTCACTCCATCACGGATTTTATATGTAAGCATATTTAAATATATATCGCGGATTTTTTGCTGGTTCGTGGATTTCTGCGGACAGAGGGGCTGTTCACACACCTAGACTATATGGACGCTCGTCTAAAAATGCTGAAAGATTATCTTCACATTGCTATCTTTTGTGCAGCTGCTTCCTGAAACGACATGCTGCACGGTGCTTCGCATACTTAAAAGCTCGAAGGACACGTATTGATTTTTGATTGAAAAACAAACTCTGTCTCTCTCTCTCTCTCTCTCTGCTCCTGACGGAGGGGGTGTGAGCTGCCGCCTTCAACAGCTTTGTGCTGTGGTGCTTCGCATACTTAAAAGCCAAACAGCCCTATTGATTTGTTTGCTTTTCTCTATCTCTGTGACAGTCACTGCTCCTGACGCGCACTCCTTTGAAGAGGAAGATATGTTTGCATTCTTTTAATTGTGAGACGGAACTGTCATCTCTGTCTTGTCATGGAGCACAGTTTAAACTTTTGAAAAAGAGACAAATGTTTGTTTGCAGTGTTTGAATAACGTTCCTGTCTCTCTACAACCTCCTGTGTTTCTGCGCAAATCTGTGACCCAAGCACGACAATATAAAAATAACCATATAAACATATGGTTTCTACTTCGCGGATTTTCTTATTTCGCGGGTGGCTCTGGAACGCAACCCCCGCGATGGAAGAGGGATTACTGTATAACTTCCATTGACTTGTAGTCCATACATCAGGCTATGAAGACTCTATATATGATCCATGATTACTTCTGTGCATTCAATTGGATACTTTAGCAATATGTCAGCTTGCAGCAGGCTGTAAGAATGGTAGCTCTATAACTGTAGTGAAAAGTTAAGAAAAATTACACCTTTTCTTGGCTAACTAAAAAGATGACAATATGTAAGTTCAGGCCTGAGTTGCCTTGAAAGCTTGCATATTGTAATCTTTTTAGTTAGCCCATCAAAGGTGTCATTTTGATTGACTTTTCACTACATTCATAATGGCTAACACGGTACAACACCCTAGTACTACAGCTCTATAACTGAGATACACTACGTTAATGAATAGGGAATGTCTTATCTCCAGCAAATACAAAAATATGATAACAGAACAAAGCAAAGGTGAATGGGGACCCCCTGCTAGCTGACTTGGTTAGCTGTTCCTAAAAACAAGAGCGCTTGTTTACTGTGCGCATATGACACTGAAGTGCTCCTCTGTTTTTTCCACTATATGGAACCTTACCTGACACATGATAGTAAAATTGCACATCCTGGCCAATAATTCACACACCAGATACACCAAAATCCCTTTCCAAGTGGAGTGTATTGGGAAACAGAATTCCATTCTCTACATTGTGCAATAGCGGCTTGTGACCAAAAGGGGGCGCCCCGGATCCCCAGACTCAAGTACACAAACTCAGTCCAGGGTGCAGATGAAGTGTATTTTATTTCACTAAATAATTTCACGGGGTTCTTCCTCCAACACCAGTAATCACAAGCACAATTCAATACAATATTTTCTCCACTCTCGTCCAGGCAAACCCTGTCCTCTACCTCCCGACTCCTGCTCCCCAAGTAATGCTGGACCTTCGAGCACTTCCAGTGCCATAGCATTGTATGACGGAAGCTACCCATAACAGGGAGGTCCTCCCCGGATGGCACCCCCCTGGCAGAACCCAAGGAGCCCAACAGGGTTGCCCTTCTGTACTAAAAATTCCACTCGACTCTGTGGGTGTCTAAACCGGAACCCAGTCAAAGGAGCTCCGCCATCTCTCGTTCTGGGGGACAAATTTCCATTCATTAATTGTTCCTCCCGATTGGGATGAAAACATAGGATCTTCTAAGTCGGATTGTGCCTCCATTCACTCACTCCTTCCATTAAGGCCTCCCAGCTAGGTGGGGAGTTTTCCTTGAGCCCCGTTGGTATGCCAGTCCAGCCTCTCCTGCACTTACAGACTTGACTTGTTTATTATGTCCTTTATCTCAACTCTCAAGACAGATATTGTAGCCGAATGCCCCACAGTATTTCATTTCTTTTGCTTTCTATAGTCTCTAGTAGACAAGTCAAGGTGATCCTTGACACAATGTGTGATGGGAAATTGAAAAGTTAATGCTTCATGTAATCTTTGAACAGCATGGCTTACACGTTTCCAGCTGTAAATACTGTAATTGAAAAGAAAATGTGTTTTGAAGATGACCGGTGTTTGCTAGAAAGCCATTTGTGCAAACAGGCGATGTGTTTTATATAGGAAGCTTACAACATATACAGCGGATCCATAAAGTATTCACTTTTCTATATTTTGCTAAAATCGCTTAGGTTAATTTTCTTATTCCCAACATTAGCCAACACTCAATACCCCAGAATGACAAAGTGAAAACGTGATTTTAGACACTTTTGCAAATGTATTGTAAATAAAAAAAACTGAAATCTCACATTGACACAAATATGCAGATCCTTTACCATGTCACTTGTCACACATGCGGGCCTGGGGACCAACTTCCTAGCTCCGATAAGGTAAGCACTACCACCCTTGGACGAGAGGGGGCGTTGTCACTGACAGGGTCTTCTCCATTGCCTCAGTCCAGATCAAAGTGTGAGGAGGTTGCCTAGCACTCCCGATGCTCCACCCACACTTGCCACGCCCCTTCCAGTCAACCCCCCCACCCTTAAAAACAGATGCAAACTGAAGAATTGTGTCAAAGTAGGATCAGGCATCGCTGATGACAGACTTCCTGATGAAGCCGTTGTTTTCACATTGCAAGAAGCAAACTTAGAAGGACCCTTCTTGTAGCGGGGCAGCATAGTAGTAATAGTGTTGTCAGTGTTAGCACCATGTGCGTCTTGTTTCCATCGTCCTGTTTGCTGTGTGTGTGACAGTGAAAATCGTCCCCGGAAAGGGGGATGGATGATGGGAGGAGACTGCAGCCTCAAACCTGGAAAACTCCTGTTTGCTATTAATCAATTACATCCATCACAGGACTATTTAAGTAATCAGGAGGGAACAGAAAAAGAAGGAAGGAGAGGAGAGAAGGAGACTTTTCATTTTCACGACCATGAGCCATCTGTACCTGCTGTATTCCACATTGCGCATTTTCATCCAGTTTGTTTTTCAATCCGCTGGACTTACTTCAATACCCTCATCACGAGAGACCCCGGGGTCGGACTTCATCATTCACCACGCGCCAAGGATTCACAGTGAGGCTGCTCCATTTTGTTCTGGGAAAATCAAACGACTCATTTATCGCTAGTTCAGTCAACCATATTCAGGACAGTTTTTATAACCGGACTCAAGTTTACGATCATTCCGTATATCATTCATTTTTTTTGTTATTCGTGTTGTTTGTTATATGTTACAAGGGCAAGGGAGGGTTTATTGTGTGTGTATATATATATAGTGTTGTTGCTTTGGTGGAGGGATATATATATACTAGCAAAATACCCGCGCTTCGCAGTGGAGAAGTAGTGTGTTAAAGAGGTTATGTAAACATATATATACATAAACATATATACATATATATACATATCTACATATACACATATCTACATATACATATATATATATATACATATATACATATATATATATATATATATATATATATACACATATACACATCCACATATATATACATATATATATATATATATATATACACATATCAACATATATATACACATACATACACACACACATACATATATACATATACACATACATATATATATATACACACACATACATACATACACACACACATATATATATATATATATATATATATATATATATATATATATATATATATATATATATTATACACATACAGACACATATATACATATTTACATATCTACATATATATACACATATATACATACATACACATACATATCTATCTATATCTATCTATATATATCCGCGAAGTACTGCTTTTAAATTTTTATTAAGAAGAAAAGAAAACCTTTTTAAATTGAGGGAAAATATACCAATAACAATTTGTTAAGGATATGTTTTTTTGTGAAGCTGCCTTTACACAGCCTCTCCGCTGTTTTATAAACGAACGCCATATAAGGCCATCCTTTCTCCTAGCTTAGCGGTTCTGTATTCTTTTATTGTTCGTTTATAAAGATTGTTATAGTTATTGTGTAGCTATTTAAGACTCACTGTTCTGTTCAGGTACCCATTTGCTTTATGTAGTCCGTGGATTCTCCGCTATTTTTTGTTCGTTTATTACGATTATAGTTATTTATTGATTCCCTTCTTTAGCTGACTGCCTGCTCATATAAGGCGCTCTGCTGTTTTTTTGTGAAGCAGCCGTAACACAGCTTTTCCGCTGTTTTATAAACGAACGCCATATAAGGTCTTCCTTTTTCCTTGCTTCGCCAAAGAAGGAGCCTTTTTATTTAATCCACGGGTTCTTCGCTTTTTTTTTTTTTCTTTTTTTACGATTGTTATAGTTCTCTTTGTATACCACGTTGTCAGTTCAGCACTCCGGTTGTAATATGACCAAGCCGTGCAAGCTTACTATTAAGAATGCAACGTATAGTTGTACATGAGAAAAGCAATCTTGCCTCAAATCAATGGCAACCTTTTGTAGGTCTAAAGTCATCCAAAGTCTCGTTTATACCTCGTGTCTTCTTATTAAACTTGTATCTCGTGAATATGGTATTGCAAACGGCAGCAGGAGCGTTTCTCATTAAACTTGTATCTCGCGAATATGGTATTGCAAACGGCAGCGGCAGCGTTTCTATAAACTTAATTTAAACTTACGTTTTACACCGTGCTTTGTTTCCGCAGTATCGAAGTGATCACTCGTGCTGCATTCAGTCAGTTCACGTGAGCCGCTCTCTTGTGCCTTCTCAATTGTGTAATGAATGTTTTCTTCAGCGCTCTTTGGGGCTCTTCCTTGTTTTCAGTTCACGTGATTACATAGGAGGCGTGATGACGCGATACGCGACTCCGCCTCCTCCATTACAGTATATGGACAAAAAAGAGGTTCCAGTTATGACCATTACGCGTAGAATTTCGAAATGAAACCTGCCTAACTTTTGTAAGAAAGCTGTAAGGAATGAGCCTGCCAAATTTCAGCCTTCCACCTACACGGGAAGTTGGAGAATTAGTGATGAGTGAGTGAGTGAGTAAGGGCTTTGCCTTTTATTATATTAGTATAGATATATTTATTGTGCATTTTTTTCTTGTTATTGCTCATTTAATATAATTAATTACCTATTTTTACATATCATCTGTTTTTTGCGTGCTTGATTAAACCGTCGATTGTGGGGAAAATTTTCATTTGTTAGAGGTACGGCTTGTTATTTAGATTTGGCTCAGTAATTTATCCAGGCCACAGGTCTTGGAGGTGTAGCTGCCGGCCGGGTAAGGGGTCGGCCGTTACATTCTTGTTGTGCCCACAGCAGTGTTTTGATTTGTTTCATGAACTTATTAAAGGGGTGACCAGGTGGGTGCCCCAACATTCCTTTTTTTTTTCTTTTTGTTGCAGTGAGTCTCTATCTCGGTCATGCACTTTAACCCTTAAACCGCCACAACCAGCTATATTCGGTTCCCAAAGCAATTTAATAGCACACTGGAGCCGAGTATATTCTGCTACGTACATTTGTTGAATGACGCAACTGGCTATTGTCGGTGCCCAGTAAAATTTGAGCCGATCAGTCAGTGCCGTAAATTCGTTGATCAGCCAGCTTATGACCACTGCTGCCCCCTAGCGAATCAGAATCACTGTCCCTGGGATTCAGCCGCTGCACTAGACTAGCCTACCAGCATCAGCTTTGGCCTCGGTGTGCTCGTGTGCAGCCAGTTCAAGCGCAGTTGGCTCGGTAATTTACTGAATTTCATCAATGGCGTCAGTTGCACCCTCTACATATCATAATAGATTGTTGCAGTAGTTTTTTAGAGTTTTTACAGTTCATTGGCAGTGTGTACAATGATCAGTGTTGCAGTAATTGTGATGCTCTTTGCATGAAAAAAATACGTGTTCCATTAAAATTTCAGTTTTTCTTGGTGAATTGTGACGTTTTCTTAAAAAGTGCAGCAAAAAAGTATTTGGAGTCCAGGGGTGCATTAACCCTCCAAGTATATGTCAGTTTAAGGGTTAAAATTGGCTCAAGTGTGTCCCACTCGACGTACTCATCAATGAGATGTTTACAGTCCACCTGTAGTCAGTTAAATTGAGAGGACTTATTAGGAAAGGCACATACATCTGCCTAGAGAGGGTCCCACAGTTGACAATGGGCATCAGAGGAAGAATCAAGCCATGAGGTCAAAGGAATTTCCCGCAGAACTTACAGACTGGATTGGGCCGAGGTGCAAATCTGGAGAAGACATCAAAAAAATCACTGCAGCACTGAAGGTTCCCAAAAGAAGAGCTGCCTTTATAATTCTTCAATGGAAGACGTTTAGAACAAACATGCTAGCCACCCCGCTGATGGGAGAAACTTCTAGAAGGGTAACCATTATTAAATCTGGGCCTCATGACAGAGTGACCAGACAGAAGCCCCTTGTCAGTAAAAGACAAATGGAAGCCTGCTTGGGTGTTTGCAAAAAGAGCATCTAAAGGGTTCTTGGATTCAGAGAAAGAAAGTTTTAGGGTCTGATGAACCCAACATGTCCAGAGGGCACCAGGCACTGGTCATCACCTGTGCAATACCATTCCAATGGTGAAGCATGGCGGTGTCAGCATCAAGCTGTTGGGATGTTTGTCAGTAGCAGTGACTGAGAGTAAAAGACGGCATTGTAGGAAATCTGAATGGAGACATCCTTAATGAAACCCTGATCCAAAGTGCTCTGGACCTCAGAATGGGCTGGAGGGATCACCTTCCAACAGCACAGAGAAAAGAAAGCACACTGGGGGGGATTAGGGTCAACTTTAGGAATGTCCTTGAGCTACCCAACCAGAGTCTGGACTTGAACCCAATCAAACATCTCTGGAAAGACCTGAAAATTGCTGTCAGCAGACATTCTCCATCAAACCTGAAAGAGCCAGCACAGATAAATGGCAGAAAATCCTCAAACCCAGGCTGTGTGAATGTTGGGGTCCAACCAAGAAGACCCCAGGCTGGAATCGCCGCTAAAGTTGCTTCATCTAAGTATCGTGTGAAGGGTCTGAATACTTGTGCCAGTGGGATATATTCTAGTTTTTTTTGTTTTTTTTTTATTTAATTAAATGTGCAAACATCATTAAAATCCTCTTGCTACTTTGTCATTTGGGATACTGAGGAATGCTTGATTTGGGGAAAGAATGAAATTTAAATGATTTTAGCAACGTAACAAAATGTGAAAAAAGTGAAGGGGCCTGAATACTTTCTGCATTCATTCTAACAATGATAGATAGATAGATAGATAGATAGATAGATAGATAGATAGATAGATAGATAGATAGATAGATAGATAGATAGATAGATAGATAGATAGATAGATAGATAGATAGATAGATAGATAGATAGATAGATAGATAGATAGATAGATAGATAGATAGATAGATACTTTATTAATCCCAAGGGGAAATTCACATAATTGAGGTACTTACTGAAATATTGTAGGCAGTGTTGTCACCATGAAACGTCCACTTAGACCTGAAAGGAAGATAAAAAAAGCGAGAATTAAAAATGAAAGAAAAAAATGAAAATTTAAACCATGCTGACTCTCAACTTGCCTCCCATACTTTTCCTCCTCATCGTGTATCTCACATTCACACTTCTTCTTTCGATGGCATTGCCAAAGCCAAACTGACCAATCAGATTGCTCTGAGGGACTGGACGCACACACATAGATATTAGTGCTTTATTACGTCGTGGATTATTGCACGTCTGTTATTCTGTCTTCCACTGTATCTTTTATTTTCTCGGAGCTGTCCTTTTTATCAGTCCTTTACGTGATTCAGATGAGACCATTTAAATTTAACATAAAGTATAAGGAATAAAGGTTAGTAGGATGGCCAGTACAGAATACAAGTGTGGGAATGAGAGGGAGGTCAGTGGAATGGTGAGGATGCAGGGAGTAGAGTTGACGAAGGTGGAGGAGTTTAAATACTTGGGATCAACAGTACAGAGTAATGGGGAGTGCGGAAGATAGATAGATAGATAGATAGATAGATAGATAGATAGATAGATAGATAGATAGATAGATAGATAGATAGATAGATAGATAGATAGATAGATAGATAGATAGATAGATAGATAGATAGATAGATAGATCATTTTTAATTTTAAAAATAAACTTTATTTAGCACAATAACAAAAACATGAACACAGCAGTAAAATGCAGTTAATAATAAACATGTTGCATTACTCCACTACTATTGCCCCGTACACTCCTTCTACTCCACACCTAATATTACAGAATTTCCATAATACATAAGTAATTCATCATTTGTTCATTATACCACTACTCCCTGTATATGCCTCCTAATCCACACATAAATATAAATCATTGTCCCTAATAAGTACACATTTCATAATCAGTTTACTCCCCCTGTACTCGTCTCCTACCCCGTACATAGATAGATAGATAGATAGATAGATAGATAGATAGATAGATAGATAGATAGATAGATAGATAGATAGATAGATAGATAGATAGATAGATAGATAGATAGATAGATACTTTATTAATCCCAATGGGAAATTCAAGAGAAGTGAAGAAGAGAGTGCAGGCAGGGTGGAGTGGGTGGAGAAGAGTGTCAGGAGTGATTTGTGACAGACGGGTATCAGGAAGAGTGGCAGGGAAGGTCTACAGGACAGTAGTGTGACCAGCAATGTTATATGGGTTGGAGACGGTGGCACAGGAGACAGAGCTGGAGGTGTCAGAGTTAAAGATGCTAAGATTTGCATTGGGTGTGATGAGGATGAACAGGATTAGAAGTGAGGACATTACACATGCAGAGGAGAGATGCTGGGTATATTGGAAGAAGGGTGCTAAGGATAGAGCAGCCAAGTAAGAGGAAAAGAGGAAGGTCTAAGAGAAAGTGGAGAGAGATGATCTGCTGTGTCAACCCCTAACAGGAGCAGCCAAAAGCAGAAGGTGAGATCTGGTTATGCTGGAGAGTTAACAAAATGCCTGAAGTTTAATTGTGGTTAATTCTACAGTCTACGTGAGCGCTTGAGCGGGTAATTTAAAGATGAAATTGGATACCAAATTGAGCAAAGGGAACCACAGCTTTCTTAACAGAATTCCTGTTAAAGATAAACAACAATTCTAAAATTGTTCCATTACTATTTAATTTAATAATGACCTTCTAAAATCCATCTTTACTTCAGGGAAGTATTATAAACTCTATCTGTGTTGATTTTCATTTTGTTTTTTTCATATTGTGTATCTATTCAAGCAATAAGGTTGTGAGCTATTCACTTCACGTTTTATTGTTATTTTGGTGATTTGTTTAACTCTTCTTTTCTAAGGAGTTAGGGTTGTCTCTTCAACTGCTGCTGGTTATCCCAGTAGGGGAGGCACATTGTAAGTCGTATCCACACTCACCAGTGCCGTACTTCAGGTCATCACCGTGACACGGACTGAATTATTTACTCATCAAAGGCAGGGCTGCATTAGTATGATTCAGTATTCTGTGGTTCATTTATGTAGAAAAAGTATTGTGCAAGTGTGGTTCCAAAAAAAATAAATGCCTTCTCCATACAAAGCCTTGCACCTTCTTTGTATTATAAAATGTACCGCATATACTCGTGTATAAGTCAGGTCTTGAAACCTGAAAAATTGATTGTAAAATCAGGCCCCGACTTATACCCCTGTTCAAAAATGCGACACTTAATTTTTTATTTTTTTTTTACATCTTCTTGTCTCCTCCAATCTCACACCAGTTTCTCAGACACATCGAATTTTGTTGCAGCAGCGCAATTCCCAATTTCTTTCGCCACTTCAACGACTTTTAATTTAAAACCAGCATCATATTTTCTTCTGATCGAACGCTCCATTGTAGATAAGGGATGCTCTTATGATAAAGGTGCAAACGTCGCTTTGGAATAGTTTAGGTATTACCGTGTGGTCACGTAGGCACAATACATAGAAAAAAAAAGGCCGTATGCTCCGTGGTGACTCTCTCTGGTGGGTGTTAGCATATCGTAATCTCTTAGACCAATAGTGTGAGTTTTCCGCATTTGACTTATATAACCGACATTATAAAATACCAGAAATTATACGGTCAAATCAAGCTCCGACTTATCCATGGGAGAACTTAAACGCAAGCATATACGGTACTTTTACTTTTGTTACTTGCGTATGTTTGAAAGTTTGTACTTTTACTCAAGAATTTTTTTGACGGAAATACTTTTTACTTCAGGAAAAATAAAAATTTGACAAAGTACTTCGACTTTTACTCAAGTATCATTTCTGAGTACTTTTTATAACTCTGATAGTTGCTCTAAAATCAGATTGGTGTTTCATCGGCCGCATTTCTATGGCTCATAATATATCGTCACATTGGCATGCTAAAAGAAATGTTGTGTGTGTGTGCATGTCAAGTGTCACACAGTGATTTGCATTTCATGTTTGCTCTGGGTCTCTAGCTGAAGGTAAGGTACAGAGAGGTGGGGCCTGAGGCTGGTCATAGGCTACAGACCCCCAAGTTAGGTTCACGCGAAGCCATCCTGGTTTATCAGTGAGTGCCACTATTCTTCAGCGCTGAGTGTTTGGTTGCTACGGTAACAATCCTCTGACCCTCCAGGAGTGGGCCACTCCTGTCATCATCAGCATACGGTACTTAAACCGTCATGTACTCTGGTCAATGCTTGTATGGACTGGGTGTTGGGCAAGGTTGTGGGGTCCAGTGGCTGTGGGGCATCTGGTGGTGAAGAAATATTCACTGATCTTGACTTTGCTGATGATGCTGTGATCTTCACGGAGTCAATGGAGGCTCTGATCGGGGCACTCGAGAGACTGAGTGAGGGGTCTGAGTGTCTGGGCTTGCGAGTGTCCTGATAAAAACCAAAGAGCCAGGCCTTTAATGACATCTTGGGCATGGCCATCAGCAGTGTGTCTGTCTGCGAAGAGAGTGTCGACCTCGTCATTGAGAGGTTTACTTACCTTGGCAGTGACATTCATGTCTCTGGTGACTCTTCCTATGAAGTCAGTAGACGGATTGGAAAAGCGTGGGGGGTCATGAAGTCACTGGATAGGGGTGTGTGGCGTTCCTGATATCTGCCAAAGGATGAAGGTCCAAGTCTTTAGAGTCCTGCTGCTTCCTGTCTTGCTATATGGTTGTGAGACATGGACGCTATCCAGTGACCTGAGACGAAGACTGGACTCCTTTATGTGTGTCTCTCCGGAAAATCCTTGGGTACCGCTGGTTTGACTTTGTGTTGCTCATGGTGTCCCGAATGAGGCACATGACCTGCATTGTGAGGGAGCGTCAGTTACGGCACTACAGACATGTGGCGCGTTTCCCCCAAGGGTGATCCGGCTTGTAAGATCCTCATTGTTGAGGACCCGAGTGGCTGGATCAGGCCACGTAACACCTGGCTGCGGCAGATAGAGGGTCATTTCCAGGGGGTGGGACTGGACCACGTGTCTGCCTGGGGGGTTGCCAACTGGGATCCCGAGTTGTTTTGTCGTGTAGTGGGTGCGGCAGCGCGCTGTACCAGTGCCTACTCCCCAACTTGACTTGACTTGTACAAGACTGAATTAATCTGAGATTGGACCAAAAATAAAAATGTATGTGCAATTCAATTTGTTTGAATGCTTTTCTGGCTATTCTGACTATCAGCCTCATTTGTAGACTTTGATTTTAGGATCACTTTAGGGGATTATGACAGATCGGTATTGACTTTTTGATCATAAAACGTTTGATCAAATGTCTTTCTCCCGGTCTTTCACATAAAATCTCAAAAGATTTGATCTCGAAAATGTTGGCACAGTAACAGAGCACACCAACGCTCAAGAACAGCGGCGCCCATTGATAAACAAAGATGGCATGGCGATATAAACACAATCAACTTTTAAACAGAGACATAAAAAAATGAAATGACATTAAAAATAAATCTGTCATTGTAGAAAAGCCCAAAATGAAGATAAAGATCATGGATCATGGATTTTAACGATTTTAGCACCAGACTGCAACATAACAAGATGTTTAAAAAGTGAAGTGGACTGAATACTTTCTGAAGGAGCTGTAAATGCATTCTGGAGATGCGAGGCGGCAGTGCTGACTTGTGTGCCTCCACGCCATGCCTCAGTTAGTCAATCAATTTCATGGTTGATACAAATCCAAACTCATCATTTCAGGGCAATTTACAGAAGTGCCTATTGTTATTAAGTCTGAAGCACAGGCAGGTTAAATGACTTGTACAGAGTCACAAATTGAGCAAGAACTTGGA